>NC_081554.1:33195193-33200193 GCF_963082655.1 Stomoxys calcitrans | reverse complement strand
CTGTCCGTCTGTCTCTTGAAATCACGCTACAGTCTTAAAAATAGAGATATTGACCCGAAACTTTGCACAAATTCTTTTTTTGTCCAAAAGTAGGTTAAGTTCGAAGATGGGCTATATCGGACTATATCTTGTTATAGCCCCCATATGCACCGATCCTCCGATTTAGGGTCTTAGGCCCATAAAAGCCACATTTACTATCCGATTTGGCTGAAATTTGGGACAGTGAGTTGTGTTAGGCTCTTCGACATCCTTCCTTAATTTGGCCCAGATCCGTCCAGATTTTGATATAGCTGCCATATAGACCGATCCTCTGATTTAGGGTCTTACCCCTATAAAAGCCACATTTATTATCCGATTTTGGTAAAATTTGGGATATTGAGTTGTCTTAGGCCCTTTGACATATTTCTTCAATTTGGCCCTGATCAGTCAAAGTTTGGATATAGCTACCATATAGACCGATCTCTCGATTTAAGGTTTTGGGCCCATAAAAGACGCATTTATTGTCCGATGTCGCTGAAATTTGGGACAGTGAGTTAAGTAAGGCCCCTACGCATACTTCTTTAATGTGGCCCAGATCGGTCCAGATTTGAACATAGCTGCCATATAGACCGATCTCTCGATTTAAGGTTTTGGGCCCATAAAAGGCGCATTTATTGTCCGATGTCGTTGTAATTTGGGACAGTGAGTTAAGTTAAGCCCCTCGAGAAACTTCTGCAATATGGTACAGATCGGTTCAGATTTAGATATAGTTGCCATATAGACCGATCCGCCGATTTAAGGTCTTGGGCCCATAAAAGGCGCATTTATAAACCGATTTCACTGAAATTTGACACAGTGACTTATGTTAGGAGGCCACCGTAGCGCAGAGATTAGCATGTCTGCCTATGACGCTGATCGCCTGGGTTCGAATCCTGGCGAGATTGGTTTTACCCTCCTAATGCTGACAACATTTGTGAGATACTATGCCATGTAAAACTTCTCTCCAAAGAGGTGTGGACCGCCGTTCGGGCTCGGCTATAAAAAGGAGGCCCCTTATCATAGAGCTTAAAACCTAAATCAAACTGCACTCATTGATATGTGAGAAGTTTGCCCCTGTTCCTTAGTGGAATGTTTAGGGGCAACAATTTGCAATTTGACTTATGTTAAGTTTTTCGACATCTGTGCCGTGTATGGTTCAGATCGGTTTATTTTTAGATATAGCTACCAAAAAGATCAATATTTTGTTATACAAAATTGAACAATGACTTGTACTTATTAGTATTTGGTCCAAATCGCAATATATTTCGATATAGCTGCTATGGGGCATAAGGTATGAATTTTGCACCGGATTTTGACGAAAGGTGGTTTACGTATATACCCCAGGTGGTGGGTATCTAAAGTTCGCGCCGGCCGCACTTAACGCCTTTTTATGATAGTTATACTGCAATGCACTAGCATTCGATCTATTTGGAACGGGACTTTCCCCAGTTGATTTTACTGTCCGTAAAACTGTCATATCGATGTTGTGCTGCGGTTATAGAATTGAAATCGACTCATAGTTTTGCTTCACCTCTGCCATCACTGTGTGCCCTTTATTGATTAAGTTCACTGACTGACTATTATTCGACACAATTACTTTTGACTTACCCTGTGATTTGGTGGCTATGCATAGATAAGTGTGGTGTTTCATGTTGTGGAAATTTTTCAATCACACATACGATATACTCTCGCCCCACAATCAAATCTTGTGGAGAATTTTAAGCATTCCACTTAAGTTCTTTTCTTTGGTTAGAATTCCATTTTTTCTATTACTTATTGCTCGATTTGCACATACTTGGGCTTTATTCTTTTCAGGAAACTGAGAAGTTTTTTTTTTCAGAGCTGAGAAGGTTTTTTTTATTTTTGTATGCATTGAAATGATAAATCGCACATCTACGAACTCATGGTACTCGTATTCATCACAGACACACACACACACAAACATCAAAGTGTCCTGGTAGAAGAAGTGCAAATAATGCAATGATTTGTTTTTTGTATTGTTTGTGGTTCTGTTTGTCTGTGCTTCCCTATATCTGTCTTTGCACATTTCCCTAAAGATTTTTCTGCTCTATCTCCCCATTAATTTCGATTTAGGTTCTTTTGAGTTTCGTTCACTGCTGCCATATTGACAATTTGGTAGAAATTTCCATTTTCAGGATTTTTTTGGCAACTGACTATTTGTGAAAAACTGCAAATAGAAAAACGGAATGATGCAAACGGCAATAACGTGGAAATAAGGCCTAGTTGGGCATATGAAGAGGAGGACATAGTCTTTAAGAGCACTTTGCCTATTTCTTTATTACAGGGTGTGTTACTGGGTGCTGAAGGCCACCTTAGAGCTTAGAGGTTAGAATGTCCACATATGACGCTGAACGCCTGGTTTTGAATTCTGATGAGACTTTCGGAAAAAATTTTCAGCGGTTGTTATCCCCTCTTAAGTTGGCGACTTTTGGTACTAGGCTAATGTCGACCACATTTAATCTCGAACTTTCTGCAGGCTATAATTCTCATTGTACTGATTCGCTTGCCCAATATGTTCCAGACTGGCCCAAGTTTCGTTTCAATTACCAGATTAGTTTATCGCTTTTATAGGCTGTTATAAGTGTTTCATGCAGCACTGCCAAGTACTACCATCTGGCAACACTGTGCTTGCCTAACTTTTTCTTGACTTTCTTAAATCGAAATTGAAAATCTGTTTGCTTGTGCCGCTTCACATTCGGGCCCATTCTCCAATCAACTATTACTTGCTAGAGTGCTGTTGTCTAAAGTTGTTGATGTTGTTGTTCGAATATTTCCTCAACTGTAAGTGTTGTTGCAGCATCTGTGTGATATCGATGTGCGAAGCATTTCTTTGCTGCGGATTTGCAAATGACTTCGTGTATAGTGATGGTGCTTCTGTTGATGGCGCAGAGAAATAGTGAGAGTGTTAGAAGCACATCAGTGTGTGCGTGTTCATGTGCAAAGGCACGAGTGTTGCTAGTAGTGGCGTGTACAGCTTAGCAAGTGTGACTTTATATTCGAGTAAAAAAAAGAAGTGAATAACTAAGCATGGTATTTGCTATTGCCAACTTAGAAAACATTGCAAGAAGTTCATTGGCGGAAGGGGGGAAACATTGGGAGAACCCTAAAGGCTAGCAGAGAAATTTAATATACAGCCAGCATTGAAATCGCATTTATGTGAGTAGGGAAAAATTATAGAAAATTTTGGAAGGATTGTAGGGCGAAAACTCAAGGTAATATTAACATTGGGGCCCATTTTGGGACATAAAAAAATACCAAAAGTAGTGCATAATCGAGATCTGTGAAAGCCAAAAATTCATGGAAAATCCATCAAAAATCGAATTATCACTTTGCAAACTTTAAAATGGCTGCATCTCCTAAACTAAGCGTCGTAGAGGGAAATGGGCCTTAATTCGTGACTCCACCAAAAATTTCATGGAAAATCTATCAAAAATCGAATTTTCACTTTGCAAACTTTAAAATGGCTGTATCTCCTAAACTAAGCGTCGTAGAGGTAAATGGGCCTTAATTCGTGACTCTACCAAAAAATTCAAAATTTCATGGAAAATCCATCAAAAATCGAATTTTCACTTTGCAAACTTTAAAATGGCTGTATCTCCTAAACTAAGCGTCGTAGAGGGAAATGGGCCTTAATTCGTGACTCCATCAAAAATTTTAAAATTTAATGGAAAATCCATCGAAAATCGAATTTTCACTTTGCAAACTTTAAAATGGCTGTATCTCCTAAACTAAGCGTCGTAGAGGGAAATAAGCCTTAATTCGTGACTCCAACAAAAATTTCAAAATTTCATGGAAAATCCATCGATAATCGAATTTTCACTTTGCAAACTTTAAAATGGCTGTATCTCCTAAACTAAGAGTCGTAGAGGGAAATGGGCCTTAATTCGTGACTCCAGCAAAAATTTCAAAATTTCGTGGAAAATCCATCAAAAATCAAATTTTTCCTTTGCAAACTTTAAAATGGCTGTATCTCCTAAACTAAGCGTCGTAGAGGGAAATGGGCCTTAATTCGTGACTCCATCAAAAATTTCAAAATTTCGTGAAAAATCCATCAAAAATCGAATTTTCACTTTGCAAACTTTAAAATGGCTGTATCTTCTAAACCAGCCGTCGAAGAGCGAAATGGACCTTAATTCGTGACTCCATCAAAAATTTCAAAATTTCATGGAAAGTCCATCAAAAAATCTAATTTTCACTTTGCAAACTTTAAAATTGCCGTATCTCCTAAACTCTGCGTCGTAAAGGGATATGGGCCTTAATTCGTGACTCCATCAAAAATTTCAAAATTTCATGGAAAATCCATCAAAAAACGAATTTTTACTTTGGAAACTTGAAAATGGCTGTTTCTCCTAAACTATGCGTCGTAGAGGGAAATGGGCCTTCAAATTTCGAATTTTCACTTTGAAAACTTTAAAATGGCTGTATCTCCTAAACTATGCCTCGTAGAGGGAAATGGACCTTAATTCGTGACTCCATCAAAAATTTCAAAATTTCATGGAAAATCCATCAAAAATCGAATTTTCACTTTGTAAACTTTAAAATGGCTGTATCTCCTAAACTATGCGTTGTAAAGGGAAATGGGCTTCAATTCGTAACTTCATCAAAAATTTTAAAATTTCATGGAAAATCCATCAAAAATCGAATTTTCACTTTGCAAACTTTAAAATGGCTGTATCTCCTAAACTACGCGTTGTAGAGGGAAATTGACCTTAATTCGTGACTTCATCAAAAATTTCAAAATTTCATGGAAAATCCATCAAAAATCGAATTTTCACTATGCAAACTTTATAATGGCTGTATCTCCTAAACTATGCGTCGTAGAGGGAAATGGGCCTTAATTCGTGACTCCATCAAATAATTCAAAATTTCATGGAAAAACCCTTAAAAAATCGAATTTTCACTTTTGCAAACTTTAAAATGGCTGTATCTCCTAAACTAAGCGTCGTAGAGGGAAATGGGCC
>NC_081554.1:33101796-33194993 GCF_963082655.1 Stomoxys calcitrans | reverse complement strand
TCAAAAATTTCAAAATTTCGTGAAAAATCCATGTAAAATCGAATTTTCACTTTGCAAACTTTAAAATGGCTGTATCTCCTAAACTAAGCGTCGTAGAGGGAAATGGGCCTTAATTCGTGACTCCATCAAAAATTTCAAAATTTCATGGAAAATTCACCAAAAATCGAATTTTCACTTTGCAAACTTTAAAATGGCTGTATCTCCTAAACTAAGCGTCGTAGAGGAAAATGGACTTTAATTCGTGACTCCACCAAAAATTTCAAAATTTCATGGAAAATCCATCAAAAATCGAATTTTCACTTTGCAAACTTTAAAATGGCTGTATCTGCTAAACTATGCGTCGAAGAGGGAAATGGGCCTTAATTCGTGACTTCATCAAACATTTCAAAATTTCATGGCAAATCCATCAAAAATCAAATTTTCACTTTGCAAACTTTAAAATGGCTGTGTCTCCTAAACTATGCGTCGTAGAGGGAAATGGGCCTTAATTCGTAACTCCATCAAAAATTTCAAAATTTCATTGAAAATTCATCAAAAATCGAATTTTTACTTTGCAAACTTTAAAATGGCTGTATCTCCTAAACTTAGCGTCGTAGAGGGAAATGGACCTTAATTCGTGAATCCATTAAAAATTTCAAAATTTCATGGAAAATCCATCAAAAATCAAACTTTCACTTTGCAAACTATAAAATGGCTGTGTCTCCTAAACTATGCGTCGTAAAGGGAAATGGGCCTTAATTCGTGACTCCACCAAAAATTTCAAAATTTCATGGAAAATCCATGAAAAATCGAATTTTCACTTTGCAAACTTTAAAATGGCTGTATCTCCTAAACTAAGCGTCGTAGAGGGAAATGGGCCTTAATTCGTGACTCCATCAAAAATTTCAAAATTTCATTGAAAATTCATCAAAAATCTAATTTTTACTTTGCAAACTTTAAAATGGCTGTATCTGCTAAACTAAGCGTCGTAGAGGGAAATGGGCCTTAAATCGTGACTCCATCAAAAATTTCAAAATTTCATGGCAAATCCATCAAAAATCAAATTTTCACTTTGCAAACTTTAAAATGGCTGTATCTCCTAAACTATGCGTCGTAGAGGGAAATGGGCCTTAATTCGTGACTCCACCAAAAATTTCAATTTCATGGAAAGTCCATCAAAAATCGAATTTTCACTTTGCTAACTTTAAAATGGCTGTATCTCCTAAACTAAGTGTCGTAGAGGGAAATGGGCCTTAATTCGTGACTCCTCCAAAAATTTCAAAATTTCATGGCAAATCCATCAAAAATCGAATTTTCACTTTGCAAACTTTAAAACGGCTGTATCTCCTAAACTAAGCGTCGTAGAGGGAAATGGGCATTAATTCGTGACTCCATCAAAAATTTCAAAATTTCATGGAAAATCCATCAAAAATCGAATTTTCACTTTGCCAACTTTAAAATGGCTGTATCTCCTAAACTAAGCGTCGTAGAGGAAAATGGGCCTTAATTCGTGACTCCATCAAAAATTTCAAAATTTCATGGAAAATCCATAAAAATCGAATTTTCACTTTGCAAATTTTAAAAAGGCTGTATCTCCTAAACTAAGCGTAGAGGGAAATGGGCCTTAATTCGTAACTCCATCAAAAATGTCAAAATTTCATGGAAAATCCATCAAAAATCGAATTTTCAGTTTGCAAACTTTAAATGGCTGTATCTCCTAAACTAAGCGTCGTAGAGGGAAATTGGCCTTAATTCGTGACTCCATCAAAAATTTCAAAATTTCATGGAAAATCGAATTTTCACTTTGCAAACTTTAAAATGGCTGTATCTCCTAAACTATGCGTCGTAGAGGGAAATGGGGGTTAATTCGTGACTCCAATAAAAATTTAAAAAATTTCATGGAAAATCCATGAAAAATCGAATTTTCACTTTGCAAACTTTAAAATGGCTGTATCTCCTAAACTAAGCGTCGTAGAGGGAAATGGGCCTTAATTCGTGACTGCTTCAAAAATTTCAAAATTTCATGGAAAATCCATGAAAAATCGAATTTTCAGTTTGCAAACTTTAAAATGGCTGTATCTCCTAAAATAAGCGTCGTAGAGGGAAATGGGCCTTAACTCGGGACTCCATCAAAATTTTCAAAATTTCATGGAAAATCCATCAAAAATCGAATTTTCACCATGCAAACTTTAAAATGGCTGTATCTCCTAAACTAAGCGTCGTAGAGGGAAATGGGCCTTAATTCGTGACTCCTTCAAAAGTTTCAATCGAATTTTCACTTTGCAAACTTTAAAATGACTGTATCTCCTAAACTATGCGTCGTAGAGGGAAATGGGGGTTAATTCGTGACTCCATTAAAAATTGCATGGAAAATCCACCAAAAATCGAATTTTCACTTTGCAAACTTTAAAATGGCTGTATCTCCTAAACTAAGCGTCGTAGAGGGAAATGGGCCTTAATTCGTGACTCCATCAAAAACTTCAAAATTTCGTGAAAAATCCATCAAAAATCTAATTTTCACTTTGCAAACTTTAAAATGGCTGTATTCGGCCTTAATTCGTGACTCCATCAAAAATTTCAAAATTTCGTGAAAAATCCATCAAAAATCTAATTTTCACTTTGCAAACTTTAAAATGGCTGTATCTCCTAAACTAAGCGTCGTAGAGGGAAATGGGCCTTAATTCGTGACTCCATCCAAAATTTCAAAATTTCATGGAAAATCCACCAAAAATCGAATTTTCACTTTGCCAACTTTAAAATGGCTTTAAATGGCTCCTAAACCAAGCGTCGTAGAGGGAAATGGGCATTAATTCGTGACTCTATCAAAAATTTCAAAATTTCGTGGAAAGTCCATCAAAAATCGAATTTTCACTTTGCCAACATTAAAATGGCTGTATCTCCTAAAATAAGCGTCGTAGAGGGAAATGGGCCTTAATTCGTGACTCCATCAAAAATTTTAAAATTTCAGGGAAAATCCATCAAAAATTGAATTTTCACTTTGCAAACTTTAAAATGGCTGTATCTCCTAAACTAAGCGTCGTAGAGGGAAATGGGCCTTAATTCGTGACTCCATCAAAAATTTCAAAATTTCATGGAAAATCCACCAAAAATCGAATTTTCACTTTGCCAACTTTAAAATGGCTGTATCTCCTAAACTAAGCGTCGTAGAGGAAAATGGGCCTTAATTCGTGACTCCACCAAAAATTTCAAAATTTCTTGGAAAATCCATCAAAAATCGAATTTTCACTTTGCAAACTTTAAAATGGCTGTATCTCCTAAACTAAATTCAAAATTTCATGGAAAATCCATGAAAAATCGAATTTTCACTTTGCAAACTTTAAAATGACTGTATCTCCTAAACTATGCGTCGTAGAGGGAAATGGGGGTTAATTCGTGACTCCATTAAAAATTTCATGGAAAATCCACCAAAAATCGAATTTTCACTTTGCAAACTTTAAAATGGCTGTATCTCCTAAACTAAGCGTCGTAGAGGGAAATGGGCCTTAATTCGTGACTTCATCAAAAACTTCAAAATTTCGTGAAAAATCCATCAAAAATCTAATTTTCACTTTGCAAACTTTAAAATGGCTGTATTCGGCCTTAATTCGTGACTCCATCAAAAATTTCAAAATATCGTGAAAAATCCATCAAAAATCTAATTTTCACTTTGCAAACTTTAAAATGGCTGTATCTCCTAAACTAAGCGTCGTAGAGGGAAATGGGCCTTAATTCGTGACTCCATCAAAAATTTCAAAATTTCATGGAAAATCCACCAAAAATCGAATTTTCACTTTGCCAACTTTAAAATGGCTTTAAATGGCTCCTAAACTAAGCGTCTTAGAAGGAAATGGGCATTAATTCGTGACTCTATCAAAAATTTCAAAATTTCGTGGAAAGTCCATCAAAAATCGAATTTTCACTTTGCCAACTTTAAAATGGCTGTATCTCCTAAACTAAGCGTCGTAGAGGGAAATGGGCCTTAATTCGTGACTCCATCAAAAATTTTAAAATTTCAGGGAAAATCCATCAAAAATTGAATTTTCACTTTGCAAACTTTAAAATGGCTGTATCTCCTAAACTAAGCGTCGTAGAGGGAAATGGGCCTTAATTCGTGACTCCATCAAAAATGTCAAAATTTCATGGAAAATCCACCAAAAATGGAATTTTCACTTTGCCAACTTTAAAATGGCTTTAAATGGCTCCTAAACTAAGCGTCGTAGAGGGAAATGGGCCTTAATTCGTGACTCCATAAAAAATTTAAAAATTTCATGGAAAATCCACCAAAAATCGAATTTTCACTTTGCCAACTTTAAGATGGCTGTATCTCCTAAACTAAGCGTCGTAGAGGGAAATGGGCCTTAATTCGTGACTCCATCAAAAATTTCAAAATTTCATGGAAAATTCACCAAAAATCGAATTTTCACTTTGCAAACATTGAAATGGCTGTATGTCCTAAACTATGCGTCGTAGAGGGAAATGGGCCTTAATTCGTGACTCCACCAAAAATTTCAAAATTTCATGGAAAATCCATCAAAAATCGAAATTTCGCCATGCAAACTTTAAAATGGCTGTATCTCCTAAACTATGCGTCGTAGAGGGAAATGGGCCTTAATTCGTGACTCCACCAAAAATTTCAAAATTTCATGGAAAATCCATCAATAATCGAATTTTCACTTTGCAAACTTTAAAATGGCTGTATCTCCTAAACTATGCGTCGTAGAGGGAAATGGGCCTTAATTCGTGACTCCATCAAAATTTTCAAAAGTTCATGGAAAATCCATCAAAAATCGAATTTTCACTTTGCAAACTTTAAAATGGCTGTATTTCATGGAAAATCCATCAATAATCGAATTTTCACTTTGCTAACTTTAAAATGGCTGTATCTCCTAAACTATGCGTCGTAGAGGGAAATGGGCCTTAATTCGTGACTCCATCAAAAATTTCAAAATTTCATGGAAAATCCACCAAAAATCGAAATTTCACTTTGCAAACTTTAAAATGGCTGTATCTCCTAAACTAAGCGTCGTAGAGGGAAATGGGCCTTAATTCGTGACTCCATCAAAATTTTCAAAATTTCATGGAAAATCCATCAAAAATCGAATTTTCACTTTGCCAACTTTAAAATGGCTGTATCTCCTAAACTAAGAGTCGTAGAGGGAAATGGGCCTTAATTCGTGACTCCATCAAAAATTTCAAAATTTCATGGAAAATCAATCAAAAATCGAATTTTCATTTTGCCAACTTTAAAATGGCTGTATCTCCTAAACTAAGCGTCGTAGAGGGAAATGGGCCTTAATTCGTGACTCCATCAAAATTTTCAAAATTTCATGGATAATCCATCAAAAATCGAATTTTCACTTTGCCAACTTTAAAATGGCTGTATCTCCTAAACTATGCGTCGTAGAGGAAAATGGGCCTTAATTCGTGACTTCATCAAAAATTTAAAAATCTCATGGAAAATCCATCGATAATCGAATTTTCACTTTGCAAACTTTAAAATGGCTGTATCTCCTAAACTATGCGTCGTAGAGGGAAATTTAAAAATCTCATGGAAAATCCATCGATAATCGAATTTTCACTTTGCCAACTTTAAAATGGCTGTATCTCCTAAACTAAGCGTCGTAGAGGGAAATGGGCCTTAATTCGTGACTCCATCAAAATTTTCAAAATTTCATGGAAAATCCATCAAAAATTGAATTTTCACTTTGCAAACTTTAAAATGGCTGTATCTCCTAAACTATGCGTCGAAGAGGGAAATGGGCCTTAATTCGTGACTTCATCAAAAATTTAAAAATCTCATGGAAAATCCATCTATAATCGAATTTTCACTTTGCAAACTTTAAAATGGCTGTATCTCCTAAACTATGCGTCGTAGAGGGAAATGGGCCTTAATTCGTGACTCCATCAAAATTTTCAAAAGTTCATGGAAAATCCATCAAAAATCGAATTTTCACTTTGCAAACTTTAAAATGGCTGTATCTCCTAAACTAAGCGTAGAGAGAAATGGGCCTTAATTCGTGACTCAATCGAAAATTTCATGGAAAATCCATCAATAATCGAATTTTCACTTTGCTAACTTTAAAATGGCTGTATCTCCTAAACTATGCGTCGTAGAGGGAAATGGGCCTTAATTCGTGACTCCATCAAAAATTTCAAAATTTCATGGAAAATCCACCAAAAATCGAAATTTCACTTTGCAAACTTTAAAATGGCTGTATCTCCTAAACTAAGCGTCGTAGAGGGAAATGGGCCTTAATTCGTGACTCCATCAAATTTTTCAAAATTTCATGGAAAATCCATCAAAAATCGAATTTTCACTTTGCCAACTTTAAAATGGCTGTATCTCCTAAACTAAGAGTCGTAGAGGGAAATGGGCCTTAATTCGTGACTCCATCAAAAATTTCAAAATTTCATGGAAAATCAATCAAAAATCGAATTTTCATTTTGCCAACTTTAAAATGGCTGTATCTCCTAAACTAAGCGTCGTAGAGGGAAATGGGCCTTAATTCGTGACTCCATCAAAATTTTCAAAATTTCATGGAAAATCCATCAAAAATCGAATTTTCACTTTGCCAACTTTAAAATGGCTGTATCTCCTAAACTATGCGTCGTAGAGGAAAATGGGCCTTAATTCGTGACTTCATCAAAAATTTAAAAATCTCATGGAAAATCCATCGATAATCGAATTTTCACTTTGCAAACTTTAAAATGGCTGTATCTCCTAAACTATGCGTCGTAGAGGGAAATAGGCCTTAATTCGTGACTCCATCAAAATTTTCAAAATTTCATGGAAAATTCGCAAAAATCGAATTTTCACTTTGCAAACTTTAAAATGGCTGTATCTCCTAAACTATGCGTCGTAGAGGGAAATTTAAAAATCTCATGGAAAATCCATCGATAATCGAATTTTCACTTTGCAAACTTTAAAATGGCTGTATCTCCTAAACTATGCGTCGTAGAGGGAAATTTAAAAATCTCATGGAAAATCCATCGATAATCGAATTTTCACTTTGCAAACTTTAAAATGGCTGTATCTCCTAAACTATGCGTCGTAGAGGGAAATTTAAAAATCTCATGGAAAATCCATCGATAATCGAATTTTCACTTTGCAAACTTTAAAATGGCTGTATCTCCTAAACTATGCGTCGTAGAGGGAAATAGGCCTTAATTCGTGACTCCACCCAAAATTTCAAAATTTCATGGAAAATCCATCAAAATCGAATTTTCACTTTGCAAACTTTAAAATGGCTGTATCTCCTAAACTATGCGTCGTAGAGGGAAATAGGCCTTAATTCGTGACTCCATCAAAATTTTCAAAATTTCATGGAAAATTCGCAAAAATCGAATTTTCACTTTGGAAACTTTAAAATGGCTGTATCTCCTAAACCAAGCGTCGTAAAGGGAAATGGGCCTTACTTCGTGACTCCATCAAAAATTTCAAAATTTCATGGAAAATCCATCAAAAATCGAATTTTCACTTTGCAAACTTTAAAATGGCTGTATCTCCTAAACTAAGCGTCGTAGAGGGAAATGGGCATTAATTCGTGACTCCATCAAAAATTTCAAAATTTCATGGAAAATCCATCGATAATCGAATTTTCACTTTGCAAACTTCAAAATGGCTGTATCTCCTAAACTATGCGTCGTAGAGGGAAATGGGCCTTAATTCGTGACTCCATCAAAAAATTCAAAATTTCATGGAAAATCCATCAAAAATCTAATGTTCACTTTGCAAACTTTAAAATGGCTGCATCTCCTAAACTATGCGTCGTAGAGGGAAATGGGCCTTAATTCATGACTCCATCAAAAATTTCAAAATTTTATGGAAAATCCATCAAAAATCGAATTTTCACTTTGGAAACTTTAAAATGGCTGTATCTCCTAAACCAAGCGTCGTAAAGGGAAATGGGCCTTAATTCGTGACTCCATCAAAAATTTCAAAATTTCATGGAAAATCCATCAAAAATCGAATTTTCACTTTGCAAACTTTAAAATGGCTGTATCTCCTAAACTATGCGTCGAAGAGAGAAATGGGCCTTAGTTCGTGACTCCATCAAAAATTTCAAAATTTCATGGAAAATCCATCAAAAATCGAATTTTCACTTTGCAAACTTTAAAATGGCTATGTCTCCTAAACTAAGCGTCGTAGAGAGAAATGGGCCTTAATTCGTGACTCCATCAAAAATTTTAAAATTTCATGGAAAATCCATCAAAAATCGAATTTTCATTGTGCAATCTTTAAAATGGCTGTATCTCCTAAACTATGCGTCGTAGAGGGAAACGGGCCTTAGTATATGTCAATTGAGATTGTAAATGGGCCATAGTGGTCCATGTTTTGATGTAGCTGCCATTAAATCCGATGGTGACTTCTTGAGCCTCTAGAGGGCGCATTTTGATTTTATGTCTGAATATCGATTGATATTTTTTCATATCTCTTATAAAATATTAAATTTTCTTATAAGGCCTCAATTATCCCTGTGCCCTTCCCTACATAACCAAGCAAGCCGAGCATCGCTGTCCCAACCAGTCAAAGTGCACTCTATTTTTTTTTTTTGAAATGTTATTCTTTGTAAGTGAATCTTGAACTCACAAAAACAAAAGAAAATCAAAGTCACTGCGACACTGTCATCAGATGTCTACTTGGCAGTGAGGGCAGTTCTTTTTTTTTTGAGGATTTTTCAAGTACCATTCCCAAAAAGAAATTTTTCGGCATTGAGTTTTGCGTAGGGATTACATACGTGCCAGCATTGCAACAATGGTTGCTTCTCAATCTGCTTTTGATTTTTCTGTGGCTCGTAACACAAAAAAAGAACGCTTAAAGCAATAATAATGTTTCAACTTTTTTGAGATTTAATCGAAGAGAGAAATTAAATGGAAAACAATGTGGAAAATGCAATTGTAAATAAATTGGAATTTACCAGATGGCTAAGAATTCGATTTAAGTTTAATGGCTTAAAGCATTTTGGTTTGGTCGCTAAGGCAAAAAATGTTATTTCGGTCTTAGGAACAGATGAAAGGACAAAAAGGCAGAAAAACAGATGAAAAGACGGAATGCTGTTCTTAAAGACACTAAGCTACCACTTTGGCGTAAATACCATGAAATCGCCTACTAGGAGGTCACCATAGTGTCTATAACGCTGTACGCCTGTGTTCATATCCTGCCGAGGAAATCAGAACAAATTGTTAGCAATGGTTATCCCCTAATAACGGTAGCGGCATTTGTAAGGTACTATGCCATGTAAAAACTTCTCCTCAAAGAGGTGTCGCACTTCGTCATGCCGTTCGGACTCGCCTATAAAAAGGAGTCCCTTATGGTGTGGCTTATTCCAAATTTGGATGCATGATTCATACCAAATGCCATTAATTTAAGTTCTATATTGTCCCTATCGACCTGCATGTCAGTTAGAGGGGTTTTTATGGTGGGCCCCAGATACTTTTACTGAAATTCATTCATTCATTTAAGTCACACATTGTCCAGGCCATTCTGCATGAGCGTTTGGTGATATTTCGAGGACCCCAAACACTTGGTCCTTTATACTCGCACTATACTTTTATAGGCCTTTCATTTAAGATCCATATTATTGAAATATCTCTATCCATTTTTTTATAATTTGGAAAACGGACCACAAGCGCATCCTCAAAAATTTTTCGAAATACCGAGATGACCAAGTTTAAGAGCCCGCCAAAAGGCGGACAACAACCTAGGACCTTGAAATTTGCACACGGTCTCGCTAAAACCTCAGCTCTAATCATTCCGAATTTCGAAGAGATACCTCTACCCGTTTTCACACGACATATTTTTTACTCGTTTTTCGAGTTTCTCCCACTGTGCGACGTTAGCATAGATAAACGTATCAAAATACAAAGGGGCATACTGTTGGAGTGTTTGATAAAGCGTAAATTCGCGGAGGAAATCGACGCAGGAGGAGGAGGTTGAGGTTGTGGAAGCAGGCCAACGGCTGAACCCTCTTAGCAAACTCATCATCCTATTGGCAACGCTGAACTTCAAGAACGCCTTTAAGAGCTTCAGTTTGATAGAAGTTTTAGTGGCCATGAAGATGGACTTTAAAGATCATGAGAAGTTATGTGAGAGACCGGGTGCTCTTCTACATAACCAGCGAGGGTATGGGAAGATATGAAGTAAAGTCGGGCGCTGCACAAGGTTTCTTATTTGGGCCCGACCTCTGAAACGATGGAATACTGAGGATGGAGATGCCAGAAAACACCTTTATGGTCGGATATATAGATCATAATCAGAACTAGACATTGGTTGGAGTCCCATGGTCCCACAGCTGGCAATGTAAAAGAGGAAACTCATTCCCACAGAGATAAATTTGCGGATCGAGGAAGTCGTCTTACCCACTAAAAGGCACGTGAAATACCAAGGAAGCCGGATTTGGAGTAAATCTCTACAGAATAGATGCAGGGCTATGGTGCTGCTTTCGGTACAGAGGACGGCCGTGTCGAGGAACAGTGTCTTAAACCGCGATTCTCGTCACTGCCTGGCGGTATTGTGCCATTAGAGAATATAAAAATATATGACACCAAACTGAACCCCTAACAGGAGTGCATATTGGAAGATATTCGAAAAGACATGCTGAGCATTTGGCAGTATTCTTTTATATGGAAGCGATATTTAGGGTAAATCTCTATAGACCATATGCAGGGCTAAGACGCTGTTTTTGAGCGTCTTAGCCCTGCTTGACACAGAGGACAGCCGAGTCGAGGAACAGTGTCTGAACTCGCAGTTCTTGTCATCTTGCCGTTATTGTGCCAATAGATGACGCCAAACTGAATCCCCAGCAGAGGTCCATATTGGAAGATATGTGACAAGACACGCTGAGCATATGGCAGTTAAGATGGAATAATGACATGGGAGGCAGATGAACTTTTAATTTCCTCCCTGATATGTAACAATGGATTGGTAGAAAGAAAGGTGGTGTAAACTTCTATTTCACGCAGACAATATCTAGACACGGATACTTCCGCAAGTACCTACACAGAATGGGAAAATGCAGCTCACTATTTTGTATAGAAGAAGAAAATGTGGTAAATGATGCAGAGCACATAGTCTTTCGCTGTCAAAAATGGCGCGAAAGCTGGGTGTGACTGCAAAAGCAGATCGGTGAAATAAGAGCGGAAAACCTAACTACGAAGATGTGCAGCAGAGAGGGTAGCTGTGAAAACTTCTGTCGAATGATACTTAGGTCGAAGAAAAGAGACCTTTAGGTGCTTTGAATGATGTTGCGACTGCTGTAGGGAGAGTCGATAGAGACCGAGCCCTGCATACGGGAAGAAGCCACGGTTGATGCCTAATGCATTTTCTCAGCTTATGCCAAAAAACGAGGAAAAGCGTGCTATGTTTGGCCGCTGTCTGATTCAGCGGATGTGAACATTCGCAAGTTATTGGGGTTTTTTAAGCGATCTGGATGGTTCAACGGTAGGAAGTAGATGGCATTTTCCTTCTTCTGTTCCTCCGGCATCACAATGAAGTGAGTCTGATGGTAGACTGCCACTTAAATCTAACCTAACCTAACCTACTGCAAAACGGACGAACATATATATGGGAGCTATATCCAAATCTGATCCGATTTTTCCAATGCCAATAGGATTCGTCTTATGTTCCCTCTACCATGGATCGCATTTGTTACGACCTATGCAAAATTTCAACCACATTGGTTAATGCGTCCTCTAGACTCTCAAGAAGTCTAATCGGGAAATCGGTTTATATGGCGGCTATATCAGGTTATGAACTGATTTAGACCATACTTGGCACAGTTGTTGAAACTCATTCCTCAACGACATGTGCTAAATGTCAGACCAATAGGATATGAGTTGCGCCCTCTAGAAGCTTAAGAAGTCCAATCGAGAGATCGATTTATATGGCAGCTATATCGGGTTATGAACCCATTTGAACCATACCTAGCACAGATTTCTGATAGAATATTTCTGGAGTTACTACAGAAAGAGGCAGACTATCTGGCGCCTCATCTGGCCAAAATTTTCACAGCGGGCCTAGCACTCCGAAAGACTGGCAGGAGGCAAGGGTTGTGTTTATACCCAAGCCGGGCAAGGCAAGTTATGCGACACCAAAGGCCTACAGACCAATGGACACCACGATAAAGAGTAGGACATCCATCGAACTGCTCAAATATAAACAGCATGCCTATGTCAAGGGAAGGTCAGTGGAGACTGCCCTGCACGAGGTTGTGCATAAAATAGAAGAATCCTTTGATGCCAAAACGTACACACTGGCGGTATGCATTGACAACGAGGGGGCTTTTAAAAATGTGCGGAGCGACACACTGATCCAATCCTTTGACCAGTACCGGGTGGACCCGGTCCTTAGACACTGGATAAACCATATGCTAAGGAACAGGTGGATAAATTGTGTGTCCCATGGTATAAATTCAAGGGAGAATGTGGCACAAGCCACGCCACAGAGGGGTATTTTATCGCCACTCCTATGGGTGACCACAATAAATGACCTATTATGGATGCTGACTGAGGAGGGATTTGAACCCGATTGCTACGCAGACGATGTTATAATACTCATTAAGGTGTAAGGATCCGAACGAGCTATGCAGAAGGGCCGAAAGGGTCTTGCATATGGCATATGACTGGGCTACCCCTAGAGGTCTAAATGCTAATCCAGAGAAGACTGAAATATGACTGTTCACGAGAAAGACGAAGGTGACCAATTTAACGCACCACGTTTCCTCAATAAGACGATTTCCAGATTCGACAAGGTTATATACTTAGGTGTGATTTTGGACAGGAAATTGAATTGGAAGTGCCACATTCAGGAGCGTTTTGGGAAGGTTCACACATGTTGGACACTATGTAGACGGGTCTTTGGCTCGAAATGGGGCCTGAATCCGAAGATAGTCCACTGGCTCTACAGGAGAGTGATTAGACCATATTTACTAAGGCGTCAGTAGTTTGGTGAACTGCTATGGGGAAAAAGTGCAACATAAGGACAATACAACAGGTTCAGAGAACATGTTGTCTTGGCATAGGCGAAGCGATGAGGACGACGCCCACTAGAGCACTGGAGACTATTCTAGATATTAGCCCCCATAGACATACAAATTAAGTGTGAGGCAGCCATTGCGGCTATGAGACTTAAGGCAATGTGAGAATGTATTGAGGATGGGAGCAGCTCATACCATCGCGGTATAATCGAGGCGACGATAGAAAACCAGGAAGGAAGGTAAGAGGTTTCCGATCGGATACCTGAGATGAACCCTGAAGTCGAGTGCGAGGCACTGCTGCCATCGGCACAGTCTTGGAATGACGTAATCCTAGTATTGTCATCTGGAAGATTATGTTACACTGATGGATAAAAGACAGAGGACAGAGTGGGCCTGGGGGCTACATTGAGAACCCAGGGACTAAGATCGGTTTTAGACAGCCTGACCATTATACGGTCCTGCAGGCGGAGATCCGGGCGATCACAGAATGCTTGAAGTGGTGTGGTGCTAACGCGAGAACGTCGAGTGTGAACAACTTTACCGACAGTAAAATTGCCATAAGGGTAATAACAACCGGGACGATAAGGTCACGAACAGTCTTGCAGTGCAAGAAGGAGATTAACGACTTTTCTGAGAATGGCAAAATCCGCATTGTTGGGGTGCCGGGCCATAATGGAGTAAGGGAAAATGAAAGGGCAGACGATTTGGTGGTGAAGGCCAGAGGACTGCCGTCAATAAAGTTGGTTAACCCGAAGCCTTTCTGATCAACGCAATCCGAGTTAAGTGGGCGACGAATGCGCATGGACGGTGAAAATCCTATGGGGTGAGATCGGATCGTGAGAGGACGAGGCTATTACTGAAATGAAGTAAGTGTTGGCATCTTAACGGGACACATAGGACTACGAGCTGCGTGTAGGGAATGCGAGGAAGATGATGAGACGTTGGAGCATTTCCTTTGTCATTGCCCGACTTTCGCGTCTAACAAATACCGGCACTTAGGTGGAGATACAATACCAGGCATGAACCAACTAAGGGGAGTGGTAACGAAAACAATTAACTCCTACCATAGGATGGGGGTATACTAATTTCGTCATTCTATTTGTAACTCCTCGAAATATTCGTCCAAGACCCCATAGAATATATATATACTTGATCGTCATGACATTTTAAGTCGAACTAGCCATGTCCGTCCGTCTGTCCGATACATGGGCTATATCGGTCCACGTTTTGATATAGCTGCCATATAAACCGATCTGGGGTCTTGACTTCTTGAGCCACTAGAGGACGCAATTATTATCCTATCTGGCTGAAATATTGCATGACGTATTTTGTTATGACTTTCCGTCTGTCCGTCCGTCTGTCTGTCGAAAGCACGCTAACTTTCGAAGGAGTAAAGCTAGCCGCTTAATTTGCACAAATACTTCTTATAGTTGTAGGTCAGTTGGGATTGTAAATGGGCTATATCGGTCCACGTTTTGATATAGCTGCCATATAAATCGATCTGGTACCTTGACTTCTTTAGGCACTAGAGGGCGCAATCCTCAACCGATTTGGCTGAAATTGTGCGTGAGGTGTTTTGTTATGGCTTCCAACAACTGTGCTGAGTATGGTTGAAATCGGTCCATAACCTGATATAGCTATCATATAAACCAATCTGGGATCTTGACTTCTAGAGCCTCTAGAGGGCTCAATTCTCGTCTGATTTAACTGACCAAAACACCACGTACAAACTTTGTGTTATTTTATATTGTTTCTTCGGAGACAAATATTCCGAGGTGTTACAAATGGAATGATTAGAGTCGTTTACACCCAACCTAGGGTGAGGGGTATAAAAAGGCATGATTAAGTTAGAACAACCCTTATACTACCAAGGAGGGTATAATCAACCCATTTCCCTCTGAAACTAAAAGTGCCAGGACACTCTTTGACTCTTAAAGGCCAATAATTTCCTGGTTGCCTGCAGTACAAGCCTTCCACGAAAGTAATTCTCTTTGTCATTGACGTTGCTTTCCCAAAGGTTTACACTAAAGATTTGTATTACTACATCCTCCCCCAATAGAAATTGGCTTCGCTATCTTATTGCCATTTTTATGTACCATTTCACAACAAGCACTTCACATTTTACTTTGCAACAAAATATCGTTTAGTGAATATGCCTTAAAGGCTTAATGCAAGACAACTAGACGTTGTTTTTTTTTCTCATATCGCATATTCCATAACATCAACTCAGAATTGAGTACCTCTTCAACGACATCTTCGTTATGGTCATCCAATTTAGCTTCAAATTAAGTTCTCAGTTTAGCAGAGTGCCTATCTTCAAAGGGCTGTTCATGGCCAATCTGGAGAACAATCAAAATAGTTAATTACATGTGTTGTGCTTTGGGTCTTCTTGCTAGCTAGATTTTGGCAGAGTGGTTGCTACTTCGGATACCTTTTTGTGTTCATCTCAAAATGAAGCCACTCAACTATGATTTTTTGCGAGCTTGGTGTTAGATCTTAGCAGAGCATGTATTTGGAAGCAATAAACGTTGTATTTCTTGGCAAGCTAGTTGGACATCTGCCACATGGCCATAAGAGGTTAAGAGAAACAAAATCCGAGTAATTTTGGAGAAAAGCGTAGAAGTGAAATTTCATAGAAATTTAACAAAATTCTTAGAAACATATATTTTCTTAATCAAACTTCATATCGTTGAAATATCCTTATTAGGCAGTTCCATGGTATAAAGAAGAATTTTTGTTGTGCAAATAGAGATACACATGCCCCCGTTTTTTTCTTTCGTTTTCAATACACAAAATACGAAATATTATGGTGATCGGTTATGGCGGTCAACCCCATGCCGCCACGATTTCCATAGCTGGTTGTAGTGCGGTCGATACTCCTTTACGTTCAAAGGTATTTCAAGCCATGTCTGAGTTTGGTATCCCTGCAAAATTAATAAGACTCTACAGGATGACACCTGCTGATACGGGTTCCTCAGTAAGAATAGGAAAGAATCTCTCCGAGCCATTTAATACCAAACGAGGTTTCATACAAGGAGACAGCCTATCGTGTGATCTCTTTAATATCCTGCTGGAGAAGATTATGCGAGATGCAGATGTGAATAGATATGGCACACTAATCACAAGAGAACACATGCTACTCGCCTATGCCGACGACATCGACGTTATAGGTCGGTCACCGGAAGTAGTAACTGCAGCCTTTGAGAGTAATCGAAAGAGAGTCAGTGAAAATGGGTCTGGCAGTAAATGGACTGTAAGACGAAATGGATGGTTTCAACTCCCAAAAAGCCTTGCTCAATCGAGGAGATAAAGAAAATGGAGAAAGTTGGGAACCACAACTTTGAGACACTCAGCAACTTTATCTACCTCGGCACCGCCGTAACCGAAACGAATGACACCAGTTTTGAGATAAAGCAAAGCATAATACTGGCAAACAGATGTTACTTTGGCCTAAGTAAGCAAGGCCACTTCTCGACAGATGAAGACACTGATACTACCCGTGCTGTTATATTGTTATGAAGCATGGGTACTTTTGAAAGCAGATGAGGCAGTGCTTGGAGTATTTGAGAGAAAGAATCTTCGTAAAATATATAAACCAGTTTGCGTTAATGGGGAATATAGGCGACGTATGAACCACGAGATGTATGAGCTGTATGACGACGATAGCGTAGTTACACTCATCAAAATACAATGGCTGCGTTGGCTAGGTCATGTGGATGAAGAAGCTCCAGCAAAAAAGTCTTTTGAAGGCAAACACCGTGGTACACGCAAACCGGGAAGACCAAAAGCCCGATGGAAAGATCAATTTGTGGGAGACACCTCAAAACTTGGTGCCAGAGATTTTAGAATGAGCGCAGAAGATCGAGGCGCTTGGAACGCTATTCTACGTTCGGCTAGTGGAACAAATATTCTGTCATAGCCAATTAAAGTAAGTAAGTAAAGTATGTTAAAGGCCTGAGAGAAGCCATTGTACAAAATTTCAGCTAAATCAGATAATAATTGCGCTCTCTAGTGGCTCAAGAAGTCAAGACCCCATATCGGTTTATATGAAAGCTCTATTAGGTTATGGACCGATTTGAACCATTCTTAATATAGTTGTTGGAAGTCAGAACAAAACACGTCATGCAATATTTCAGCCAAATCTGATAGGATATGCTCCCTTAAGAAGCTCAAGAAGTCAAGAACCCAGATCGGTTTATATTGCAGCTATATCAGGTTATGGACCGATTTGAACTATTCTTAGCACAGTTATTGAAAGTCATAACAAAACACGTCATGCAATAATTCAGCCAAATCGGATAAGAATTGTGCTTTCAAGTGGCCCAAGAAGTCAAGACCCCAGATCGGTTTATATGGCAGCTATATCAAAACATGGACCGATTTCAACCGTACTCAGCATAGTTGTTGAAAGTGCCCTCTAGTGGCTTAAGAAGTCAAGACCCCAGATCGGTTTATATGGCAGCTATATCAAAACATGGACCGATTTCAACCGTACTCAGCACAGTTGTTGAAAGTGCCCTCTAGTGGCTCAAGAAGTCAAGACCCAAGATCGGTTTATATGGCAGCCATATCAGTTTATGAACCGATTTGAACCGTACTCAGCACAGTTGTTGAAAGTCATAATAAACTACCTCAAGCCAAATTTCAGCCAAATCGAATAAGAATTGTGCCCTCTAGTGGCTCAAGAATTCAAGACCCCGGATCGGTTTATATGGCAGCTATATCAGTTTATGAACCGATTTAAACCATACTTGGCACAGTTGTTGGATATCATAACAAAACACGTCGTGTAAAATTTGATCTCTATCGGATAAGAATTGCGCACTCTAGAGGCTCAAGAAGTCAAGACCCATGATCAGTTTATATGGCAGCTATATCAAAACATGGACCGATATGGCCCATTAACAATACCAACCCATCTACACCAATAAGAAGTATTTGTGCTAAATTTCTAGTTTTACTCCTTCGGAAGTTAGCGTGCTTTCGACAGACAGACGGACGGACGGACAGACGGACGGACATGTCTAGATCGACATAAAATGTCGCGAGGATCAAGAATATATATACTTTATGGGGTCTCAGACGAATATTTCGAGTAGTTACAAACAGAATGACGAAATTAGTATACCCACATATTTTACTATCATTTTATACCCTACACCACTTTTATACCCCACACCACTACCCTAGTGAATAAGTTTGTAACACCCGAAAGGAAGAGAGATAGACCCATTGATAAGTTTACCGATCGACTCAGAATCACTTTCTGATTCGAGTTAGCTATGTCCGTCTCTCTGTGTGTCTGCCTTTCTGTCTGTCTGTCTGTATGTCCGTCTGTCCATGTTATTTTCTGTACAAACTAAAGGTCGCAATTTTCATCCGATCGTCTTCAAATTTGGTATGAGCATGTTTTTCGGTCTAGAGACAAAGCCTATTGAAATTGGAAAAAATCGGTTCAGATTTGGATATAGCTTCCATATATATGATCGTCCGATTTGCAGATATAATGCAACAAAATAGTCATTTATAAATCAATTCTCTCGAAATTTGGCAGGAAGTATTTTCTTATGACTCTCGACATTTCTGGTGAATGTCATAAAAATCGGTTCAGATTTGGATATAGCTCCCATATATATGTTCGTCCGATTTGCGGTAATACGGCAATAAAATGGTCATTTGTTAACCGATTCTCACGAAATTCGACAGGAAGAATTTTGTTATGATTCTCGATATTACTGGTGAATTTCATAGAAGTCGGTTTAGATTTGGATATAGCTCCCATATATATTTTCGTCCGATTTGCGGTAATACGGCAATAAAATAGTCATTTGTTAACCGATTGTCTCGAAATTCGACAGGAAGGATTTTTTTATGATGACCAATATTACTGGAGAATTTGATAAAAATCGGTTCTGATTTGGATATAGCTCCCATATATATGTTCGTCCAATTTGCGGTAATACAGCAATAAAATGGTCATTTGTCAACCGATTCTCTCGAAATTTGGCAGGAGGGATTTTCTTATGATTCTCAATATTTCCAGGGAATTTGATAAAAATCGGTTCAGATTTGGATATAGCTCCCATATATATGGTCGTCCGATTTCGAGTAATACGACAATAAAATGGTCATTTGTCAACCGATTCTCTCGAAATTCGACAGGAAGGATTTTCTTATGATTCTCAATATTACTGGTGAATTTCGTAGAAATCTGTTCAGATATATATATATCGCCCGATTTTCACTCCTAGGCCCACTGCAAGCGCATTTATAAACCAATTATCCCAAAATTTTGTACAACGCTTTCCTCGACGAATTCCACAATATCCTTTAATTTTAGTTGAAATCCCTTAAGGTTTAGATATATTGGGTTGCCCAAAAAGTAATTGCGGATTTTTCAAATTTTTTCACAGCTTGTGACTCTGTAATTGCATTCTATCTTCTGTCAGTTATCAGCTGTTGCTTTTAGTTTGCTTTAGAAAAAAAGTATATTTGATTAAAGTTCATTCTAAGCTTTATTAAAAATGCATTTACTTTCTTTTAAAAAATCCGCAATTACTTTTTGGGCAACCCAATAGCTCCCATGTATTTGTTCGTCATATTTAGGATAATTTGTTGTCATTTGTCAACCGTAGTTATTACATTTTGAACATATTTGCTTTGTTCGAAATTTTGATTCAGGAATTTTAATAATCTATCTGGGTACATCCGCCGAGGTCCATCAAATTTGTTTCAGAATTATATGAAGCTCCCTACTTTTGTGTTTATAGGGTAGGTGTAGGGTATTATAAAGTCGGCACCGTCCGACTTTTGCCTTTCCTTACTGTTTTTTGTTTTGATTTTATCCCACAGTGCGTTACTTGTTTATCATGAGGTTCCAGTAAATTGTGGAATTTCCAGTCTGTGTGTTTAATTTAAACTTCTAGATTTCCCAAATTCCTCTATTTTTAATATATGCTCCCATCTACTTGGGATTAGGTAGCAAGCAAACTGATGCCTTGTGTCAATTTGATTATCCTTGACACACCACATTTTCTGAGAACTAACGCCTCTTACGAAAAAACAAAAAAAAAAAAAAAAACCCAGAGAAAAACGAACAAAACAATTTGTTGCAAATCATTTGCTAAATTAAGCAATTTCGATTCACAACATCTACAACACGTTCCAAAAACACTGCCATTTTCTCCTCATCATCCTTATACCTCGGGCGAGTGAGGGTGAGTTTGAGTTTGAGTGTGTATGTGTGTGTGAGTGTGGGTTGTGGCCTGTGTGACCAACCACAGTATAGTGAGGAATGTCCAAAATGTTCCATTTAATGTTTGTGCAAATGTCCGGCATTATTAAATAGTGATCTTAATGGTGTAGCAATACGAGAAGTCTCATCATGTCTTATCTTTATTATGCATCGCACACGGGGCGGATTGTGCATGGATTCGCAGCGATGATATGAAAGTGGCTGGCGTATGGAGGTTTATCTGTAATTAAGATGTTTATCGTAATTATACGACATTTAAGCCATACTCTGCCACCACCTCGAGTGGCCCCTCGAACCCAACACCTCGATTTCCACACCCCACAATGAGTGGGAGAAAGCTTCTCGTCTATAATTATCATAAAGTTTTATGAACTGTTGGTAAGAACCTCGTAAAGGATATTGAAATGTTTTTTTTTTATGGCTCATGTTACGTGTGGATATATGGGTGTGCGTGTGTGTGTAGGTTGTCGCTTTTGCTTTTTATACTCATTGAACTCATCATCGGCGTAATGAACTTTGACGCATTAAGATCTTGTGGTTGAAATCCTTGGAGGCTATTCGCATTGTCATTTGCCTACTAGGCAAATGACATTCAATGAGTGAGCATTGATGCGTATGAGTGATATTACAAAAGACTAGACGTTAATAAATATTCATCATACGAGCCCATGTACACAGGTCTAAATGTTTTCACAACCCAATATAAGAACAATACGAGCATGTATTTATTGCTTACAGCTGGGCGGTATATTATTAAACTTGGCAGTGTGTGTGTAAGACATCGATTGATTGCTCATAAACTGCAAACATGTCATAGGGCGTGCAAGAGTTGATTGTACCATATTCGTTTTTCCGTAAAACATGTTAGAATGCCAATAAATAAAATATTCCCTAGAAAATGTTGATTAAAGTGGATCGCCGAAATAGAAGCATTTTCATATACTTAGTACAATTTCTCAGCTATTAATGCTCCTTGTTATTTAATTTGGTTTTGCAGAAACTTAAAAATGAGCCTGAGGGAGAGTGTATGATATTCGTCCATACCATTCGGTTTTCATTTTTTTTTTTTTTATTACAGAACTTCTTATCATTATGCATTGCACATTAACTATTGCGAATGAATTTCGTAAAAAATAATTTGGGTCTTGTCAATGACTTGTTAAAGAAATAAATGATTTTGTCATTGAAACTTTCCCAAACAAATAGTTTGAATTGTGGTTTCGGTATGTGAAAGAAATATCAGGATGTGCCGAGCATATATGCAAATTGCAAATTTTGCCCATGAACATTCCACTAAGGAACAGGGGCAAACTTCTTACATATCAATGAGTGCAGTCCGATTCAAGTTTAAGCTCACTGATAAGGGGCTTCCTTTTTATAGCCGAGTCCGAACGGCAAGCCGCAGTGCGACACCTCTTTATAGGGAAGTTTTACATGGCATAGTACCTCACAAATGTCGCCAGCATTAGGAGGGGAAAACCACCGGTGAAAAATTTTTTCTGATGGTTTCGCCAGCATTCGAACCCAAGCGTTCAGCGTCATAGTCGGACATGCTAACCTCTGCGCTACGGTGGCCTCCGAGCATATATAAATAAGGAAAAACTCAAGTCGGGCAAACCCGACCTTTCGATACATCACCCTACATGGGTATGCATGAAGAGTTTCGACCAAAATCCGCAATAGATGCAATTGCTGTTTTGAGAAGATCTGTTGATAAATGCACTTGCTAAGGCCCATAAAAGTGAATAGTGATACTTATCCAAATCTGAAACGATTTAATCCACTTTCCTTTGGCTTCGTAGCTAGACCCGTTGGCTCTGGCGGTGCCAATTTTGAAGAAGGATGGAAATTGCCATCTGTATTCAAATTAACATGGACATACAGTCTGACAGACATAGAAAGTGATTTCCCTTCGAATCGTATCCTTATCAATGTATCTACCTCTCTTCCATCTAGGAAGAGTCGATATACTTATTAGCTGCCATATAGACCGATCTCTCGATTTAAGGTTTTGGGCCCATAAAAGAGGCTTTTATTGCCCGATTTCGCCGAAATTTTAGACAGTGCTTTGTGTTAGACTCTTCGACATTTTTATGCAACTTGGCCCAAATCGGTCCAGATTTGGATATAGCTGCTATGTAGACCGATATCTCAATTTAAAGTCTTGGCCCCATAAAAGGCGCATTTATAATCCGATTTCACTGAAATTTGACTCAGTGACTTATGTTAGGCTTTTCGACATCCGTGTCGTATATAGTTCAGATCGGTTTATTTGTAGATATAGCTAGTGTACTTATTAATATTTGGTCCAAATCGGAACATATTTAGATATAACTGATATGGGACATAAGGTATGAAATTTTCGCCGAATTTTTATGAAAGGTGGTTTACATATATACCCGAGGTGGTGGGTATCCAAAGTTCGGCCCGGCCGAACTTAACGCCTTTTTACTTGTTTTGCCTAAGAAGAGATGCCGGGAAAAGAACTCGACAAATGCAATCCATGGTGGAGGGTATATAAGATGCGGCCCGGCCGAACTTGGCACGCTTTTACTTGTTTTAGTACCAAAAATTCATAAACAATGTGCTTATTTATACGGGGCTGCTATATAAATTTCTGGCCTAATTATGATAATGAAAAATTTTTATCATCGAAAAACGATTTATGGATTTTCAAAGTATTTTCCAGGTTGATTTATAAACTTTTGCATGCGCTTAAACCAATTGTCAAAGCAGTTTATCCGCACCGATTGATGCTGTACGGCGGATGACTCATCAAATCGACTTTTTGATCGGTCTAAAAGGCGCTGCTTTAAGCAGATGTGAGAGAGCTCGCATTATCATTGTGCGCAATGACAATGCTTGTTTTTCGAATTTCTCCCAAGACTTCAGGCAATCGCTCAGAATTGACTCAAGTTGCTCAAGTTTTAACGAAAAAGCAGGTGATAATTTACTTAGAAGAGCTTTTTCTGCGAGCAACTTTTGTTGTATTTGGCTCGTATTCGATGACCCATAAGGTCGAGTGTTGTTTTGTTTCGGGCTTACGCCCTTTGATCCACGATTTCCCACCTGTGATGAAGCATCGTTTTTCGCCTCCATCTCATGTTCATCAATGTTCTCTAGTACAACAGGCGGGTTCGAACGATCTTGAGGGAATTCGAATTGGAGGCCAGCGTAGCGCAGAGTTTAGCATCTCCGCCTATGATGCTGAATGCCTGGATTCGAATCCTGGTGAAAAATAACGAAACATTATTGTTAACAATGAGGAAACTCTGTTTTTCTACCAATAACGCATAGAAAAAGTTAACTATACAAAACATATTCCAATATCCTCCCATTAAATTCAATCTGCTTTAGGTGATTAAAAATTATTAACAAATCCTTGCCTTTTGTTGGCACATATAAATGCTTTAAAAAGCAGTTTGTGCAAATGGTTGAATGACTTTGGCAAACTATTCAAAAACTTCATTCAAAGTCAGATAACATTTCGTGAGCTATGCCTCATTGCAAAACCGCATGGAAAGTGAACAAATAGGCAGCCAATGGAACAAATGACATCCGCAACTGCAACCCAAACTTCCTTTCAATAGAAATGGGCTATTATCAATTTACAAATATTGAATGAGAGATTTTTTTTGTCGCCTTAAAAAAAAGTTTCCATTATCCTTGTACAATGAAAGTGATAGAATTAATGTACCATGCATGATTGCTCACTGAAAGTAGCATAGTAGTTTAAACCATAGTTTGCAGGAACACAGCGGCAGTTCCTCTTTTCAGCGTTTAAAATGTAGTGCGAAATGAGACTATAGCCACAACGTCAATGGCTTCGTCAATGAAAGCAAAAGGCTTTAAGTATGGCCGGGCCGAACTTGGGTTACCCACCACCTAGGGTATATTTGTAAACCACCTTCCGTCAAAATCCGGTGAAAAATGCATAATAATGGGCGTTTTGGTAGCCATATCCAACTATAGACCGATCGTAACCATAAACATTGAGTCGAATTTCAGCAGAATCGGATTATAAATTAGCCTTTTATGGGGCCCACAACCTTAAATCGAGTGATCGGTCTATATGGCAGCTATACCCATATCTGAACCGATCTGGGCCAAATTGGAAAGGGATGGCGAAGGGCATAACACAGCCCATTGTCCCAAATATGGGTGAGATCGGATAATAAATGCTCATTTTATGGGCCCACAACCTTAAATCGAGTGATCGATCTATATGGCAGCTATATCCAAATCTGAACCGATCTAGGCCAAATTGCAGAAGAATGTCGACTGGCCTAACATAACTCACTGTCCCAAATTTCGGCGCAATCAGAAAATAAATGCGCCTTTTATGGACCCAATACCTTGAATCAAGAGATCGGTCTATATGGCAGTTATATCCAAATCTGAACCGATGTAAACTAAATTGAAGAAAAATGTTGAGAAGCCTAACACAACTCACTGTCCTAAATTTCGGTGAAATCGGACAATAAATGGGCATTTTATGGGCCCAAGACCTTAAATCGGGAGATCGGTCTATATGGCAGCTACATCCAAATCTGAGCCGATGTAAACCAAATTGAGAAGGGATGTCGAAGGACTTAACGCAACTCACTGGCTCAAATTTCAGCAAAATCGGATAATAAATGTGGCTTTAATGGGCCCACAACCTTAAATGGAGTGATCGGTCTATATGGCAGCTATATCCAAATCTGGACCGATCTAGGCCAAATTGAGAAAGGATGTCGAAGGGTCTAACGTAACTCAATGTCCAAAATTTCGGCCAAATCGCACAATAAATGCGCCTTTTATGGACCCAAGACCTTGAATCAAGAGATCGGTCTATATGGCAGCTATATCCAAATCTGAACCGATATGAGCCAAATTGAGAAAGGATGTCGAAGGGCCCAACCCAACTCACTGTCCCAAATTTCAGCAAAATCGGATAATAAATGTGGCTTTTATGGGCCTAAGACCCTAAATCGGAGGATCGCTCTATATGGCAGCTGTATCCAAATCTGGACCGATATGAGCCAAATTGAGATAGGATGCCGAAGGGCTTAACGCAACTCACTGTCTCAAATTTCAGCAAAATCGGATAGTAAATTTGGCTTTAATGGGCCCACAACCTTAAATCGAGTGATCGGTCTATATGGCAGCTATATCCAAATCTGAACCGATCTAGGCTAAATTGAGAAAGGATGTTGAAGGGCCTAACGTAACACACTGTCCAAAATTTCGGCCAAATCGCACAATAAATGCGCCTTTTATGGACCCAAGACCTTGAATCAAGAGATCGGTCTATATGGCAGCTATATCCAAATCTGAACCGATGTAAACCAAATTGAAGAAGAATGTTCAGAAGCCTAACACAACTCACTGCCCTAAATTTCGGTGAAATCGGACAATAAATGGGCATTTTATGGACCCAAGACCTTAAATCGGGAAATCGGTCTATATGGCAGCTATATCCAAATCTGAACCGATCTGGCTCATATTGCAGAAAGATGTCGAGGGGCCTAACATAACTCACGGTGCTAAATTTCGGCGAAATCGGACAATAAATGGGCATTTTATGGGCCCAAGACCTTAAATCGGGAGATCGGTCTATATGGCAGCTGTATCCAAATCTGGACCGATATGAAAGAAGGATGTCAACGGGCCTTACACAACTCACTCTCCCAAATTTCAGCAAAATCGGATAATAAATGTGGCTTTTATGGGCCTAAGACCCTAAATCGTCGGATCGGTCTATATGGGGGCTATATAAAGATATAGTCCGATATAGCCCATATTCGAACTTAACCTGCTTATGGACAAAAAAAGAATCTGTGCAAAGTTTCAGCTCAATATCTCTATTTTTAAAGACTGTAGCGTGAGTTCAACAGACAGAAGGGAATGACAAAATGAATATACCCCCATCCTTCGGGGGTTGGGAAAAAATGCTGCAGAGACAAGTTTGGCTGTCAAAACTTTGGTGTGCTATTAAATTTCATTGTCATGTTGTTTTGGGAAAACACACATGCTGTTAAGCTATTTTGTTGAGACAAAACCAGCAAAAGCCACAGATACTGTATTGAGACTGATCGGAAAACTTTCGCACAAACTGAAGGTTGCAAGTATTGACTTTTGCCGAAGCTGTGAGGACGTAGAAGAAGAAAAGACTATAGTCCACTTGCTGTGTTTGTGTCCCGCACTGGCAGGCAGAAGGAGTTTCTCGCTAGATGCTAATTTCTTTGAGGACTAGTCCGATTTAGGTGATGTGAAGTTGTTGGGCTTTTTAAGGCGATCTTGAAGGTTCAAGAGTAGAAACTAGAAAGCATCTTCTTTCTCCTACACAGTGAACAAAAACATATCAGTGAGTCTCATGGCAAACTGCCTTAAGCCTAAACCTAACCTAACCTTCGGGGCTAACCCAAACTTTTGACAAATCGAAATCTGTTCTAATTAAATTAATGAGGAAAAAGTAAACTGAACCAAATGTTGGTTTAATGTGTACCTAAAACTCAAGGCCCTTTAAGGAGTGCTTTAAGATCTACAGGAAAGTGTGTGGGTCTCCATCAAAAGCCTAAATTAAATTGGTCCCCGCCATTATTCCTATATTCCAAATGGAAATTTTGTTTTTATGTCATTCCCACTCTGGCAACATTTCAATCAATTTTTGGTTTCGCATATTTATTTGGTTGCTGAATCCCTTTGATGTGTGTGTTTTTTTTCTCCTATTTTCTATGGACCTAAAAGCGTTTCATTTCCATTTGCCTCAGTTAATAAAAAATAATCCCCCAATAAAATCAAGAACCGAACTAACTTTTGTATTGCACTTCAAATCTGTCAGGGGGTTTTTTTGTTGCTGCTCCAATTCCTTTTAAATTGATTCAAGGTGAAATCCTTCATAATCTCCATTGTGAATCCTAGCAAACACATAGAGAGACACGTGCAACACACACACACACCCAGGCATACACACATGCACACTCAACATTAGCCCATGGACCAACACAATAGATCATCAATGTAGATTGACTTAACAAAGCGCATCTCAATTTCGTAGCAAAGGGTAATTGTATAAATCGAAAGCTTACCTAGTGGATTCAATAAATTTTTATGGCATTTCATTTTATTTCATTTTGTTGTTCCAAACCAGAGCGCGCGTTATACAAAACGGCAACAAAAATGCGAAAAAAATACGAAAAAATGCAAACGAGTGTTGAATCATCAACTGGAATCTTGTTAAACCTAACGAGGATGAATTGTGGCTTAATTGGAATTTTAGATGACACACATAAACATTAGGGTTAGCTGTTTTCTTAGTATTGAGAAAAGCTATAAGGTATTTGGGCCGGGTCGAATCTTGGCTACTTATCATCAGGGATTCCGCAAAAATTGTACTATTATTAACTCAGTTTTTATCAAATCAGAAATTAATGGCGCCTTTATCAGTTTATAAGCGATTCGGATTATATTTAGCCCGGAGGTTAGAGATAGAACAGAAGTTCTAGTGCCAAATTATAGCAAAATTAGATAAAAATTGAGCGCTCTAGGGGTTAAAATCGGGAATCGGTTCATATGGGGTTTATATCAGGGGTTAGACCGATTCGAATAGTACCCGGCATGGATGTTGAAATTCAAAATAGAAGTCTTTGTGCCAAATTTCAGCCATATCGGATAGAAATTAAGACCTCTAGGGGCTCAAAACATCAAATCCTCAAATCGGTTTATATGGGGGCGGTATCAGTTTAAAGGCCGATTCGGTTCATATTAGGCATAGGCATGTTGGAGGTTAAAACGGAGGTCCTATTGCTAAATTTCAACCAAAGCGGATGAAAATTGAGGTTTCTAGGGGCTAAAGAAGTCAAAACCGGAGATCGGTGTATATGGGGGCTATACCCAAATCTCAACCGATATTGCCGATTTGCAATCCCCAACGATCTATATTTATAAGAAGTGTCTGTGCAAAATTTCGAACGGCTAGCTTTACAAGTTCAATCGCTATCTTGATTTCGACGGACGGAGGGATGGATGGACATAACTAGATCGACTTAGAATGCCGAGGCCGAGATACTTTATAGGGTTGCAGATCATTAGTTCGGGGTGTTACAGACGGAATAGCTAGATTACTATACCCCCATTCTATGGTTTTGGGCATAAAAATGAGCTGATTTTAGCATTGCTCCAAATTTCGTTGAAATCGAATTCACATTTGCCTACCATGTCAATCAAGTAGTCAAATAGGAAAATCCGTCTTTAGAGGGGCGATATCGAAAAGTGAGCCAGGGAATCTTACTTATTTGAAAGGCCAACCAAAACAAAAGTGCTTCAGTTAATGTTGTAATTCTTTTCTTATTTGAGAATACTCCTCAGTTAAAAGGGGTAAGTACAGCCAGACTCAAGGTTTTCATGCTGGTATAAGAAGGTGTGTTGACGGTTCGTCTTGAGTAGAGGAGATGAAATATAATGCAACCTCTGCGGCTGAAGGAGAGGGAAGATTGAGGAATCACAATGGGCCACATGGAGCCCCAGCAGATATCAAGACAATGTTATGGTACCATCCGTCTGTCCGCCTGTCCGTTTGTCTGTCTGTCCGTCTGTCTGTTCGTCTGTGTGTTCGTCTATCTGTCTGTACGTCTGTCTGTCCGTCTGTCTGTCCGTCTGTCTGTCCGTCTGTCTGTCTGTCCGTCTGTCTGTCTGTCCGTCTGTCTGTCCGTCTGTCCATCTGTCTGTCTGTCCGTCTGTCTGTCCGTCTGTCTGTCCGTCTGTCTGTCCGTCTGTCTGTCCGTCTGTCTGTCCGTCTGTCTGTCCGTCTGTCTGTCCGTCTGTCTGTCCGTCTGTCTGTCCGTCTGTCTGTCCGTCTGTCTGTCCGTCTGTCTGTCCGTCTGTCTGTCCGTCTGTCTGTCCGTCTGTCTGTCCATCTGTCTGTCCGTCTGTCTGTCCGTCTGTCTGTCCGTCTGTCTGTCCGTCTGTCTGTCCGTCTGTCTGTCCGTCTGTCTGTCCGTCTGTCTGTCCGTCTGTCTGTCCGTCTGTCTGTCCGTCTGTCTGTCTGTCCATCTGTCTGTCCGTCTGTCTGTCCGTCTGTCTGTCTGTCTGTCTGTCCATCTGTCTGTCCGTCTGTCTGTCTGTCTGTCCGTCTGTCTGTCTGTCCATCTGTCTGTCCGTCTGTCTGTCCGTCTGTCTGTCCGCCTGTCTGTCCGTCTGTCTGTTCGTCTGTCTGTCTGTCTGTCCGTCTGTCTGTCTGTCTGTCTGTCTGTCCGTCCGTCTGTCCGTCTGTCAGTCCATCTGTCTCAATGTCAATTTGTGTACAAGGACTACAGGACTCAATTTTCATTCGATCGTCTTCAAATTTGATACAGGCATGTTTTTCAGCCTAGAGACGAATCCTATTGAAATTGGAAAAAATCGGTTCAGATTTGGATATTGTTACTTTCAAATTTTGCCCATGAACATTCCTTCCTGGAACAGGGGCAAATTTCTCACATATCAATGAGTCCTGTCCAATTAAGTTTAAGCACAATAATAAGGTTCCCACTTCTTATAGCCAAGTCCAAACGGCGTGTCGCAGTGCGACACTTCTATGTGAAGAAGTTTTTACATGACTGCCACACAAAATGGAGTCAGCATTAGGAGGGGACAACCACCGCTTTTTATGTTGTCCTCGCCAGGATTCGAACCCAGGCGTTCAGCGTCAAAAGCGGATATGCCAACCTTTGCGCTACGATGATCTCCCTTGCTCGGAGACGTAACCAGGACTAACCAGCGAGGGGTTATAGGGAATGAGCCCAATACACCTCCCCCACCCTAAAAAAATCTTCTTTTTCATCGATTGTTAGCGCGCATGCGTAGTTTATATTATTTTGTAGTTCTAATATGCTCCCCCCAAAAAAAAGTAAAATCCTGGCTACGTCCCTGAGCCTGCCCACAGCCACATACCAGTGAAGGGTTTTATATAGTTTGTAATGCATGACTCTGCTTTTCCCACTTTGCCAATGAAAACCAGCCTAACCTCCGCCACCCAGCTGATGCATAGTACAGCTAAACTCAGCTTCTAAAATAAATCTCAGGGTTTGAGCACTATCTATCATAACAAGAATATTCAAAAACTGACCAAAAATGAAGATTTGGCAGACCGAACAATTTTTCCGAGTGAACAATTTTAAGAGTCTGCTTAGAAGCATCCGCACCACCTAGGGCCGCGAAATTTTGCTCACAATCTTGCATACTTTTTAGATCTAAACATTAGAAAGTTTGAAGAGATATCTGCCCGGTCTCACACGGTATATTTTTTCCTACTTTTTTTTCGATTTACTCCCACTGTGCAACATATTGCGCAGCGTCTGATAGACCCGGTGTGGATGTAACCCCTTCGAGCTCTATACACGACTAGACCCTCTAGCATAATCCTAACACGCAAGGTTTAAGAACTGCTAATAAAAACAATTGAAAAACAAAACCCCACTGACACAGAAAAACTTTTAACGATTGACCCTTCTCCCGGTGACCTGTGCCGCAGAAATCAGAGGTGAACTTGTCGTTGCACTTCCTGATTCGAATTAGCTGTGTCCGTCTGTCTGCCCATGCATCCTCTTGATCACGGTTCAGATGGCATTTGTAGTTCGATTTCATAAAATGTTGCCCATACTCATATCAGGTTTTTAGCAAATGATTTTGGACATTTTCAATCCGATATGCGTTTTTTGACTGTATCAGACGCAATTTCGATCCATTTTTTATAAAATGTTGCTAGAGATGTTTTTTCCTATGTCCAATGAAATAATTTGTATGCAATTGCTGGACGAGTCCTAATGTATTACCTGCTAAAAAAATATTCTAGCGTTGCTACGCACACATATACAGCCACATACATAAATGTTTGTGCAAGCATTGTTTCTATGTGCACTTGATGTATTTATGAATGGATTAGGAACACCTGAGTGTTCAGCAGAGCGCGGAATTTGCACTGTCTGTAAAAATGTGGTACTCTGTAACACGCACTTATCCCACTCAAGCTTAGCCAAACGTGAGCACAATTTGTGACTATGGTGACAGGAATAAACAACGCCGTTACAATTGTTATTTTTTTCTGCGTTACTTGTTTTTTTTTTTTTTTACATTCAACACCTTTACTGTGGTTCAGGGTAGTAAATAAAATGGTATTTACTTGGAACTCTCCAAGGAAGAGATGTCAGGGGGCTCCATAGATCCATAAGGTGCTTCAGTTGTGGTTTATACTAAGGAAATGATTTTTATAATTTTTTTTGCTCAGTCGGCGATTATTAATGGTCTCTGTTATCTAGAAATAAAAATCATCGTTTGCAAAATGGCTTGGTTGGCGAGATAAATAGGAGGCTTGTGTCAAGTGGTTGATTGAGTGAAAACTTCTCCAGTTTGTGCGGGTAAAATCTTCTCGTTGTCATGATAGATTTTTTTCAGTTTATGCTATGGGATGGAAGCCACCGGGAAATTGGCATTTCCTTCTATGACGCAGGGAAGTCTCGGTTTGAATCCTGGTCAGAAAATCTGATAGTTTTTTAGAGGTGGTTTTTCTCTATGTGAGTTTTTCAGACATGTTGATCTTTTCCACCTAGAGGTGCCGCACAGTGGAAAAATGTATAATGGAACAAGGTCAGCCGTTTTTAAACGAATAGAGATATCTTAAAGAAGATTTAAATGGTTATAACTGATTTGTTAGCCATAATGTTATCCATTTGCCTGGATCTACTGGGACCTGAAAATTCTTTTTTGCAATCAATCCATTGGTTAATTTTCGAAGCTTCACTGTAACCATGATCTCACGTCTCACACTTTCATACGTCCTTTAGTGTTTTAATGCTTAAAGTTTGGTTAAGTTTTTGGCACAAGGTAAAAAGTGTCAATGTAAAGTGCCTTTTGTTATTGTTGAGATTGTTGCTTCAACAACTAGGCTATTCGTTTTCAGCATTCATAACGAGAACATTTTAAAAGTGCCGTCGAAAATAGAGAAACACGTACGACGCACTAATTGATTTGGAAATAAAACTCTCAAAAATGCAAACAATAAACTTTTTCTTGCCATCTTTGGGTTATGTATTGCAGTATTTAATTTGTAGTATTACATAAATGCCACAAACCAGGAAGTAAAAAGGCACTAAGTTCGGCCGGGCTGAACTTTGGATAACCACCTTCTTGGATATATACATATATGAACCAACGTTCGTCATAATACGGTGAAAAATGCATCATTAATGAACCCAAATTTGTCCATGAACATTCCATAAGGGAACAGGTGCAAACTTCTCACATATCAATGAGTGCGATCCATTTCAAGTTTAAGCTCAAGGATAAGGGGCCTCTTTTTCATAGCCAAGTCCAAACGGCGTGCTGCAGCACGACACCTATTTGTGGAGAATTTTTTCCATGGCTTAGTACCTCACAAATGTCGCCACCGCACAGTGGAGAAAATCGAAAAAAGCAAGTAAACAACTAAACAGGCGTTAAGTTCGGCCTGCCCAGACTTTGGATACCAACCACCTTGGGTATATAAACAAACCACCTTTCGTCATAGTCCGGTGAGAAATGCATAATTTATGCCCCCATAGCAGCTTTATCGAAATATGGTCCAACTTGGACCAAATTCGACATGGATATTGAGAGTTCTAATAAGTAGAAGTCATTGTTAAATTTTGTAAAACAAAATATTGGTCTTTTTGGTAGCCAGGTTCAAATATAGACGGATCTGAACCATATACGACGCGGATGTCTAAAAGCCTAACATAAGTCACTGTGTTAAATTTCAGTGAAATCGGATTATAAATGTGCCTTTTATGGGGCCAAGACTTTAAATCGAGCTATCGGTCTATATGGCAGCTATATCCAAATCTGAACCGATCTGTGACAAATTAAAGGGGGATGTCAAGGGGCCTAACACAAGTTTCTGAGAAATCTGAGGCGCATATATTGCCTTTTATGGCCCTAAAACATAATTGTCTCAAATTTCAGCAAAATAGGATTAAAAAAAATTGGCTTTTATGGGACTGAGACCCTAAATTGGAGGATTGGTCTATATGGCAGCTATAACCAAATCTGGACCGATCTGGGTCAAATTAACGAAGGATGTCGAAGGGCCTAACACAACTCACTGTCCCAAATTTCAGCAAAATCGGATAATTAAATCCTTAATCGGAGGATCGGTTTATATGGCAGCAATATCCAAATCTGAACCGATCTGGGCCAAATGAACGAAGGATGTCGAAGGGTCTAACACAACTCACTGTTCGAAATATCAGCAAAATCGGATAATAATTGTTGCTTTTATGGACCTATGACCCTAAATCGGACCCGTCTGTCCGTCAGTCTGTTGAAATCACGCTACAGTCTTCAAAATTAGAGATATTGAGCTGAAACTTGGCACATATTCTTTTTTTTTGTCCATAAGCAGGTCAAGTTCGAAGATGGGCTATATCGGACTATATCTTGATATAGCCCCCATATAAATCTTTCGGTTTATATGGGGGCTATATCAAGATATAGTCCGATATAGCCCATCTTCGAACTTGACCTGCTTATGGACAAAAAAAAAGAATATGTGCCAAGTTTCAGCTCAATATCTCTAATTTTGAAGACTGTAGCGTGATTTCAACAGACTGACGGACAGACGGACGGACATGTCTAGATCGTCTTAGATTTTTACGCTGATCAAGAATATATATACTTTATAGGGTCGGAAATGGATATTTCGATGTGTTGCAAACGGAATGAAGAAATAAATATACCCCCATCCTTCGGTGGTGGGTATAACAAGTAAAAGCGTGCTAAGTTTGGCAGGGGTGAATCTTATATACCTTCCACCATGGATCGCATTTGTCGAGTTCTTTTCCCGGTATATCTTTAAGGCTGCCAAAGCAATATATGGCAGCTATATCAGATTATGAACCGATTTGAACCATACTCAGCTCAGTTGTTGGAAGTCCTAATAAAAAAACACCTCTCAAAATTTGAGCCAAATCGGACAATAATTGGGCCCTCTATAGGCTCAAGAAGTCAAGACCCCAGATCGGTTTATAAGACAGCTATATCAGGCTATAGACCGATTTGTACCATACTTAGCACAGTTTTTGGAAGTCATACGAAAACACGTCATTCAAAATTCAGCCAAATCGGATAGGTTTCGCTCCCTGTAGAGGCTCAAAAAGTCAAGAACTCAGATCGATTTATATGACAGCTATATGTGGTTGTGGAACGATTTGAACCATGCTCATATCAGTTGTTGGAAGTCATAACAAAACACGTCGTGCAAAATTTCATTTCAATCGGATAACAATTGCGCACTCTAGCGGCTCAAGAAGTCAAGATCCAAGATCGGTGTATGTGGCAGCTATATCAAAATATCGACCGATATGGCCCATTTTTAAACTCAACCGACCTACACTAATAAGAAGTATTTGTGGAAAATTTCAAGCGGCTAGCTTTACTCCTTCGAAGGTTAGCGTGCTTTTGGCTGACGGACGGACGTACAGACGGACGGACATGGCTAGATCGACTTAAAATGTCATGACCATCAAGAATATGTATACTTTATGGTGTCTTGGACGAATATTTCGAAGAGTAACAAACAGAATGACGAAATTAGTATACCCCCCTCCTTTGTCGTTTTAGAATGGGTGGAGATATCTCTTTGAAATTTAGAATGGTTAAACTGAGTTATCGAGACCGTGTGCAAAATTTCAAGGTCCTAGATTGTCTAGATGTCTTTGGCAGGCCCCTAAAGTTGGTCACCTCGGTAATTCGAAAATTGTTTGGCAGCCCCAAACAATTTGCGAAACCATTCCAAATTCCATTCCTTATTTACTTTAATTGGCTATGACAGAATATTTGTTCCACTAGCCGAACGTAGAATAGCGTTCCAAGCGCCCCGATTTTCTGCGCTCATTCTAAAATCTCTGACACCAAGTTTCGAGGTGTCTCCCACAACTTGATCTTTGTTTGCGTGTACCACCGTATTTGCCTTCAAAAGGCTTCTGTGCTGGAGCTTCTTCATCCATTCTGACAACATGACCTAGCCAACGCAGCCGTTGTATTTTGATGCGTGTAACTATGCTATCGTTGTCATACAGCTCATACAGCTCGTGGTTCATACATCGCCTATATTCTTCGTTAACGTAAACTGGTCTATATATTTTACGAAGAATCTTTCTTTCAAATACTCCAAGCACTGCCTCATTTGCTTTCACAAGTACCCATGCTTCAGAACCATATAACAGCACGGGTAGTATCAGTGTCTTGTAAAGTGTAGTCTTCGTCTGTCGAGAGGTGGCCTTGTTTCTAATCTGCTTATTTAGTCCAAAGTAGTATATGTTTGCCAGTATTTTTCTTCGCTTTATCTCAAAACTGGTGTCATTCGTTTCGGTTACGGCGGTGCCGAGGTAGATAAAGTTACTGACTGTCTCAAAGTTGTGGTTCCCAACTTTCTCCATTTTCTTTATCTGCTTGGTTGTGCAAGGCTATTTGGGAGCTGAAACCATCCATTTCGTCTTATCTCCATTTACAGCCAGACCCATTTTCACTGACTCTCTTTCGATTACTCTCAAAGGCTGCAGTTACTACTTCCGGTGACCGACCTATGATATCGATGTCGTCGGCATAGGCGGGAAGCATGTGTTCTCTTGTGATTAGTGTGCCATATCTATTCACATCTGGATCTCGTATAATCTTCTCCAGCAGGATGTTAAAGAGATCACACGATAGGCTGTCTCCTTGTCTGAAACCTCGTTTGGAAAACGAAACCTCACTGAGACTCTACTCTCGAAAATCACTGATTACCCGCGGCCGCATTTGCAGCAACTCCGCATAAAAACGGAGCTTTCCACCATCCGCAACCTGTGTACGTGCCCTGTAGCTTTCAGCTAAGTTTCCCGTGGTAGCAATGTACACCACACAAGTCGGAGCTCCAAAGTTCTAGCCTGTTTGGTGCTCATAGTTATGCCGTGTCGGTCTCCTTTTATTTCTAATCAGGATAATATTGGTTTTTCACAGCGCTCAATGTGCGTATGCATCCATGTTTAAGCAATGCCATTAGAGATCTCTAAAACCCCAGGCACTCATTCTCTGGCTCATTTTGCCAGTTCATTAGTTGCAATAACTGGTATTCCAGGTATCTTAATGATGTTCCTATTCTAGGCATCCAAAGGATGTCATGTGCTGCTGTATTGGCATTTATTGCCTCTTTGAAATCTTTACCATTGTAATGATAGATGTGTGCTGGACATTGATAGCTACTTTACAGTAGTTGTACATTCTGTTCATTATCATCGTCTATATATACCTATAGTCATTTGCAAACACATAAACTACGACTTGAAGTAGGGTAAAGTAGTCCACCAAAGCATCTGCTTGTTGTTTATAAAATCTTAGGTATCTTTAGGCTCGAACTTTGTGTAGTAGTGGAGTTTAACAGACAACTGAAGTAGGGTATAGCTCTTGCAATGAAAGATGTCTGCAATAAACGCAGGAATAGCTGTGGCCATCCAAATTTAAACATTTTTTTTTAGAATTTTCTAATAATTTTGCTGATAAGTTAGATTATTAAAATATTTTTGCTTTAAATTTCATGGCTTTTTAGTTGAAAAAAATCACCCCTTTTGGATTTCTAGAATATTTGAAGCAAAAGAGTTTGCTTTTCATTGAGCTGGTAACACATTCCCCTTTTCAAAGAGATTCTCCTCTTATTTTTATCATTCAATTGCAGTTATGAATATTTATATTTTATTTGTTAGTGAGGGCTTCTCTGCTGTGGATGCCAGATACGACAGTATTGTGGGAGGAATTCGCTCCTCCTTCACATATTTCATATGTTTTCTTTGCTTAGTCGGCATGTTTCTTTTTTCCATTATTCAATTAAATGAAAAATATTCGCACAAACAAACCAACAAACCGATGTTAAATTCAAACACAAACAGGCCCATGTGTGGGAAACAGCGGCATAAATGTGTTCAGCTGCATATGTGTGTGTGTGTGTGTGTGTGTGTGCGTGGGTGTATTGTATTACTTTGCTTTGGTGTAAGCAACAAAAGAAGAGGACATCTGCATATGCAAACACATGTTACGCGGTCATTCTACACAGATCCAGCTCCATATCTTTGGGGGCGAATTGAAATTCAAAACATTTACTTAATATGCAGAAATAATTTTGCAACATTTGCGTTATTTTTTAAGAGGCCCCTGTTTTCCTTTTTTTTGATTGGAACTTCCACGCTCTCCCTCTCTCTTTAACGCTCATGCCCACACTTTTTCGTGTATACCCCCTAAAAATATCCCCTCAAGTGGAGACCTGGTGGTCTTGCAAGCAAGTCATGGCCTTGTGTAATCTTTTTTAATGAAACTAAAGGGAATTTTTATATTTCTTTCTTTTTGTGCTTAAACATCGAATAAAATAAAATCAAATAAAAATCACCGCATAACAACACATTGAGCAAGCAAATATTTTTGTTATACCCCTACGCAATACAAAATGGGTTCGCTAGGTTCGTTGAACTGTTTGTAAAACTCCCAAAGCTGTTTATAGCCTTTATGGTAGATGAAATTCTCTCGAAATTATTCACCCATGATTACCAAAAAAGGTGACTTGAGGATGCTTGACAAAATCCAGGCTTATATTGGTCTTCCTTCATTTCAAATTTGGACGCAAACCTCCCCGTGGCGTCACCTTTAACATCTGTTAAGGGTATTGAGCTAAAATGTTCACGAGTTTACCTCTAGAACGATAAAAAGATGGGTTGGGGCATCGGGTAAGTAGCCCTTCACCCGGAAAACTGGAAAAGATTAGTTTTAAACAATAAGTAAATTAGAGAGATCGATTTATATGGGAGCTGTATCGGGCTATAGACCGATTCAGACCATAATAAACACGTATGTTGGTGGACATGAGAGAATCCGTCGTACAAAATTTCAGGCAAATCGGATAATAATTGCGACCTCTAGAGGCTCAAGAAGTCAAAATCCCACATCGGCTTATATGGCAGCTATATCAGGTTATGAACCGATTTGAACCTTATTTGACACAGTTGTTGAAAGTAAGAATAAAATACGTCTTGCGAAATTTCAGCCAAATTGGATAGGAATTGCGCCCTCTAGAAGCTCAAGAAGCCAAGTCCCCAGATCTGTTTATATGACAGCTATATCAGGTTATAAACCGATTTGAAGCATACATGGCACAGTTGTTGGATATCATAACAAAACACGTCGTGCAAAATTTCAGTTGAATCGGACGAGAATTGCGCCCACTAGAGGTTCAAGAAGTACAGACCCAAGATCGGTTTATATGGCAGCTATATCAGGTTATGAACCGATTTGAACCATACTTGGCACTGTTGTTGGATATCATAACAAAACACGTCCTGCAAAATTTCATTTCAATCGGATAAGAATTGCGCCCTCTAGAGGCTCAAGAAGTCAAGACCCAAAATCGGTTTATATGGCAGCTATATCAGGTTACGAACCGATTTGAACCATACTTGGCACAGTTGTTGGATATCATAACAAAACACGTCGTGCAAAATTTCATCCTAATCGGACGAGAATTGCGCCCACTAGAGGTTCAAGAAGTACAGACCCAAGATCGGTTTATATGGCAGCTATATCAGGTTATGAACCGATTTGAACCATACTTGGCACTGTTGTTGGATATCATAACAAAACACGTCGTGCAAAATTTCATTTCAATCGGATAAGAATTGCGTACTCTAGAGGCTCAGGAAGTCAAGGCCCAAGATCGGTTTATATGGCAGCTATATCAGGTTATAGACCGATTTGAACCATGCTTGGCACAGTTGTTGAATATCATAACAAAACCCGTCGTGCAAAATTTCATTTCAATCGGATAAGAATTGCGCCCTCTAGAGGCTCAAGAAGTCAAGACCCAAGATCGGTTTGTATGGCAGCTATATAAAAACATGGACCGATATGGCCCATTTACAATACCAACCGAGATCGGTTTATATGACAGCTACATCAAAACATGGACCGATATGGCCCATTTACTATACCAACCGACCTACACTATTAAGAAGTATTTGTGCAAAATTTTAAGCGGCTAGCTTTACTCCTTCGGAAATTAGCGTGCTTTCGACAGACAGACGGACGAATGGAAGGATGCACGGTCGGACGGACAGACGGACGGACATGGCTAGATCGACATAAAATGTCGCGACGATCAAAAATATATGTACTTTATGGGGTATCAGACGAATATTTCGAGTAGTTACAAACAAAATGACGAAATTAGTATACCCCCCATCCTATGGTGGAGGGTATAAAAACGACGAAAAAATAAATGTCGACGACGCCATTTGTCGAGCTACTGAACTTACTAAATGGAATGGCCAGGGCGGATAGGTTGGCCAGAGCGGCTTAGGTGACGAGGTGGGACTCGGTAGATGGTTGCCGAACTCCGAAGGCGCTATGGCCGGTCATCGACCGGAGGAGGACGAGGGAGTTGCTGGCGTTCGATAAGAGGTCGATGAGTACTTTGACAGGGGTCATAACCAGACACTGTGCCATTGGCCGCATGACGGCGTGCATGGGGATACCGCACAATGACTTCTGTAGGAGTTGCCTCGATGAGGATGAGGATGAGGATGAGACTATTAAGCACTTGTTGTGTTCCTGTCCGGGTCTGCAGAGACGTAGGCTCTTCTTTCTGGGGAGCCATTTCTTCTGTGATCTGGGCGAACTTGCAAACGTACCTCTGGTATGTCTCCTGAGGTTTGTTGAGGGAACAGGATGGTTCCGACGGAGGGTTCCACAAGCTTCGGCGTAGCTAGGTTCGTGCTTGCGAAGGGACGGCTGGTTCTTCTCCCCCGTTCGGTTTCTCCAATACTCCTGTCTTTTTCTTTTATTCGTGTATAACCTCTAGTACAAGGTCTCACATTTTCTCTCTCTTCCCTTTCTCTCGCTAGGGTAGCACAATGGGCGAAAATGGCCTTGGAGTGAACTCCTCTTTGGTGGCCAACCCATTCTAACTAACTAACCTATGTTGACGACCCCCGCAAACATTTTAAGGGCCATAATTTGCGTATCTACATCTGGAATGTCCGCACTCTGTATAGAGAGGGCTTTTGCGACTCAGACATCGGTACATAGGTTGGAACATATTACCAGACTTGAACCGACTGCGGAGCGTGGAATGAAAAACAATTAGAGATTTTGTTAGAAGTATGGAATTCCTTGCTTAGATTTTTTCGAGGCAACTTTTTAGCATAAAGAGCTCCCAATAAGCCTATTACTGGCTAAGGTTTATATCCGCACCCAATTTTCAACCTAACCTTACTTAAGCTTTTGCTCAATATGCCCATATTTAGCATCATGTCTTTGAAGGAGGCCACCGTAGGGCAGAGGTTAGCTTGTCCGCCTATGACGCTGAACGCCTAGGTTCGAATCCTGGCGAAACCATTAGAAAAAATTTTCAGCAGTGGATATCCCCTTCTTATGCTGGCAACATTTGTGAGGTACTATGCCAAGTAAAACTTCTCTCAAAAGAGGTGTCGCACTGCGGCACACCGTTCGGACTCGGCTATAAAAAGGAGATCCCTTATCATTAAGCCTGAACTTGAGTCGGACAGCACTCATTGATATGTGAGAAGTTTGCCCCTGCTCTTTAGTGGAATGTTCATGGGTCTTTAAAGTCCTACATTTTGCACGGGCTAGCCTTTTGACAAGTTGGGTGCAACATAAATCTCACCTGTTTGTAAACATTTCCCTATTTAGGAAGTTGGTGCCCACCGTAGCGCAGAGGTGAGCATGTCTGCCTGGGTTCGAATCCTGGCGGGAACATTAGCAACAAGTAAAAGCGTGCAAAGTTCAGTCGGGTCGAATCTTGGGAACCCACCATCATGGATTCTGCTAAAAATTTTACAAATTAAATTAAGTTGTAGTGCAATTTTATTCTATTGGGTTGCCCAAAAAGTAATTGCGGATTTTTTAAAAGAAAGTAAATGCATTTTTAATAAAACTTAGAATGAACTTTAATCAAATATACTTTTTTTTACACTTTTTTTCTAAATCAAGCTAAAAATAACAGCTGATAACTGACAGAAGAATGAATGCAATTACAGAGTCACAAGCCGTTGAAAAAATTTTTCAACGCCGACCATATGAAATATCCGCAATTACTTTTTGGGCAACCCAATACATACCAAACTTCTGTCAAACCAGCAAAAATTCAAGCTTCTAGAAACCGAACAAGGATGATCGAGAGACTGGTTTATATGGGAGCTATATCAGGTTATAGACTGATTTAAACCATACTAGGCACAGTTGTTGGAGGTCATAACAGAACACTACATGCTCAATTTTAGCCAAATCGGACGAAAATTGCTGCTTTTAAGGGGTCAAGAATTCAAATCGGGAGATCGGTTTATATGGGAGCTATATCAGGTTATAGAACTCATAACAGAATACTACATGCAAAATTTTAGCTAAATCGGATGAAAATTGTGGCTCCCAGGATCTAAAGAAGTCAATTCGGGAGATCGGTTTACATGGGACCTATATCAGGTTATAGACCGATTTAGACCGTACTTAGCACAGTTGTTAGAAGTCATAACGGAACACTGCTTGCAAAATTTCAGCCAAATCGGACAAAAATTGCGGCTTCCAGGAGGTTAAGAAATCAAATCGGGAAATTGGTTTGTATGGTAGCTATATCCAAATCTGAACCGATATAGCCCATTTGCAATCCGATACGATCTGCATTGATATTTGGTATCTGTGCCAAATTTCAAGCGGCTTCGACCTCTGTAGTGATTTCGACAGACAGACGGACGGACATGGCTAGTTCGAATCAGAATGTCGAGGGGATCCAGATTACATATACTTTATGGAGTCGCAGATCAATATTTCGAGGTGTTACAAACGGAATGACTAGATTAGTATACCTTCATCCTATGGTCGTGGGTATAAAAATTAGAAAACTCTCGAGTTTAAATATTCCAAAGCCCACATGTTTTTATACCCTCCACCATAGGATGGGGGTATACTAATTTCATCATTCTGTTTGTAACTCCTTGAAATATTCGTCTTAGACCCTATAATGTATATATATTCTTGATCGTTATAACATTTTAAGTCGATCTAGCCATGTCCGTCCGACCGTCCGTCCGTCTGCCTGTCGAAAGCACGCTAATTTTTGAAGGAGTAAAGCTAGACGCTTGAAATCTTGCACATATATTGGGTTGCCCAAAAAGTAATTGCGGATTTTTCATATAGTCGGCATTGATCAATTTTTTTTCACTGCTTGTGACTCTGTAATTGCATTCTTTCTTCTGTCAGTTATCAGCTGTTACTTTTAGCTTGCTTTAGAAAAAAAGTGTAAAAAAAGTATATTTGATTAAAGTTCATTTAAAGTTTTATTAAAAATGCATTTATTTTTTTTTTTTAAATCCGCAATTACTTTTTGGGCAACCCAATACTTTTTATAAGTGTAGGTCGGTTGAGATTGTAAATGGGCCAAATCGGTCCATGTTTTGATATAGCTGCCATATAAACCGATCTTGGGTCTTGATTTCTTGAGCCTCTGGAAGGCACAATTCTCGTCCGATTTGACTAACATTTTGCACGTAGTGTTTCGGTAGCACTTCCAACAACTGTGTTAATTATGGCACAAATCGGTACATAACCTGATATAGCTGCCATATAAACCGATCTGAGATCTTGACTTCTTGAGCCTCTAGAGGGCTTCTTGAGGTTCTAGAGGGAGCAATTCTCTCTGAAATTTTTCATGGAGTATTTCATTTTGACTTCCGATAACTGTGCTAAGTATGGCTCAAATCGGTACATAACCTGATATAGATGCCAATCTGGGATCTAGGCTTCTTAAGCCTCTAGAGGGCCCAATTCTCATCCGATTTGGCAGAAATTTTGTACAACTGCTTCTCTCATGACCTTCAACATACGTGTCTAAAACTTTTCAGCGATGGTTATCCTCTCCTAATGCTGGCGACATTTCTGAGGTACTTTGCCATATAAAAACTTCTCCCCACAAAGGAATCGTTCTGCGGCACGCCGTTCGGACACGCCTATCAAAAAGAGATCCCTTATGATTGAGCTTAAATTCGAATTGGACAACACTCATTCATATGTGAGAAGTTTGCCCTTGTTCTTTAATGGAATGTTCATGGGCAAATTTGCATTTTGCTAATATATCGACCATTCTGCGTTATTGGAGAATATCGGCTTCGTATCAACCACGAGCTGTATGTATGGAGACAATAGCATAAAATACAACGGTTGCGTTGGCTAGGTTATGTTGTCAGAATGGATGAAGAAGCTCCAACAGAGAAGTCATTTGAAGGCGGCCATAATAAAATTCGTAAAAGAGGAAGACCAAACTCCCATGGAGTGGCCAAGTGGAAAGCCACATTTCGAAACTGGGTGTCAGAGACAGATACCATTCTACGTTTGAAGAGAGTAATAATTTTTCTGTAATTGCCCATCAAAGTAAATGTTGTAGACTTAACAAGTATTGAGGGCGTTGAGGAAGCCAGAATAGTCTTTGTATCAAATAGCGGAAAATTAACGACAACATAGCAAGATCTATAAGAGGCAGTCTCTGATATGAAGCAGGACAAAAATGTCCTGTTGAGAGGATAACCTTGATGTCTTAAGTGTATATAGGATCTCATCAGCCGTAAGAAATATATTAGCTGCAAAACTAGTGGTCGTCTCCTACCTTCTATCCAAACAAAGCTTTGTGCTATAGATCCTAAGTGGAGTACATAAAAGATTCGTCTCGGCTGAACTTAAAATCGTTTTTACTTTTTTTCTACAAAGGATGTTTGTTTTTTTTTTCTATTCTTGTTGTCTTTGTTTGTGTTGTATGCAAAACAATATCCATTAAACCAGAGCAGCATTTTAAATGAGAATCTTTGAGGTAGGTTTTCGAAAAGGGGGAGTGAATTGGCATGCCAACAGACTGCTATTCTGTTGATAAAGGTGTTTGCTGTATGGGTGGCAGGCAGCTGTAAAGCAGAATGAGGGAGTGTGTATGCGTACATAGCTATAGACTGCGAGCGAACTGAATTATTCAAACTCTCTTCTCACAATGGCACATTGTCTGACAATCAAATGAATGTTATGATTACCGCAAAATAATCGTTTAAATGTCTATAAATACAAAAACAAATACAAATACAAAATTCCATCATAATCGTTATTTTTACGATTATCTCTGCTGCATTCATTTGATGCCATTGTGGTTTTTGTTAGCTGCTTCTGCTGATGCGGCTCTTGTCAATATTGATGTTGTTCAGAAGTGGCGCTGTGGTTGCGTCTACAGCCACATTCGCACTCACCATTGTTACCACTTTCTCCTGTGTGTGGCCTGGGTTTTATTGGTTTCCGGTTTCCTGGTGAGCGTTGTACTCTGTTGTTCCGCTCACTGCTCGTTTTGTTTGTTGCGTTTATCACCCCATTAGTTAAGCATAATATAAGCAAAGTGTATTGTCTGCGTTGTGGCTCTGATGCCAACCCCCCCACAGCCTACCATACGCTCTTCCATTTTCCGATACTTCAGGAGAAGTTTCAGTTTCCTTTGTTTATTTAAATTGGAAATGGAAACGTATCATTTCCACTCATTGTTCTGGCCATAAAGTTAATGTTGAAAACGATACTTTACCGTACCCGTGAGATGGCAGACCATTTACGTATTGATTAGTTTGATGTTGAGGATTTCGAAATACAAAAAGCGAATAGAGTCGTTAATATTATGATTGTTTGCAAGCCTGTTGGAAAACTACTGTTTGCATTTGAATTGAAAAAAAAAATTCAGCAAATAGTGGCTTTCAACTGTGAGAATAAAAAAAGTTCGTACTAGGAGCAACGTATGATGAGTGGCTTTAAATTGGCAAAGTGCAGGCAAATGTTGATTCCTCCCCATTTCAACAGAGCACACTGCAAACGCAAATTTGCCCATGAACATTCCATTAAGGATCAGGGGCAAACATCGAACATATCAATGAGTGCTGTCCGATTCAAACTTAAGCTAAATGATAAGGGGCCTCTGTATTATAGCCGAGTCCATACGGCATGCTGCAGTGCGACACCTTTTTGGGGAGAAGTTTTTACTGCCATACTATTTTTATATCCACCACCAATGGATGGGGGTATATTCATTTTGTCATTCCGTTTGCAAGACATCAAAATGTCCATTTCCGACCCTATAAAGTAGATATAGTCTTGATCAGCGCTAAAAATCTAAGATGATATAGGCATGACCGTCCGTCTGTCTGTTGAAATCACGCTACAGTCTTTAAAAATTGAGATATTGAGCTGAACCTTTGCACAGATTCTTTTTTTGTCCATAAGCAGGTTAAGTTCGAAGATGGGCTATATCGGACTATATCTTGATATAGTCCCCAAATAGACCGATTTGCCGATTTAGGGTCTTAGGCCCATAAAAGCCACATTTATTAAACGATTTTGCTGAAACTTGGGACAGTGAGTTGTGTTAGGGCCTTCGACATCCTTCGTCAATTTGGCCTAGATCGGTTCAGATTTGGATATAGCTGCCATATAGACCGATCTCTTGATTTGAGGTTTTAGCCCATAAAAGGCGCATTTATTATCCGATATTGCTGAAATTTGGGACAGTGAGTTGTATTAGGCCCCTCAATATCTTTCATCAATTTGGTTCAGATCGGTCCAGATTTGGATATAGCTGCCATATAGACCGATCCCCCAATTTATGGTGTTAGGCCCATAAAAGCCACATTTATTAACCGATTTTGCTGAAATTTGGGACAGTGAGTTATGTAAGGCCCATCGACATCCTCCGTCAATTTGGCTTAGATCGGTCCAGATTTGGATATAGCTGCCATATAGACCGATCCTCCGATTTATGGTGTTAGGCCCATAAAAGCCACATTTATTATCCGATTTTGCTGAAATTTGGGATAATAAGTTGTGTTAGCCCCTTCGATATCTTTCTTCAATTTGGTTCAGATCGGTTCAGATTTGGATATAGCTGCCATATAGACCGATTTCTCGATTTGAGGTTTTAGCCCATAAAAGGCGCATTTATTATCCGATATTGCCAAAATTTTGGACAGTGAGTTGTGTTTGGGCCTTCGACATCCTACGTTAATATGGCCCAAATCGGTCCAGATTTTGATATATCTGCCATATAGATCGATCCTCGTATTTAGGGTCTTAGGCCCATAAAAGCCACATTTATTATCCGATTTCGCTGAAATTCGAGACAGTGAGTTGTCTTAGGCCCTTCGATTTGGTTCAGATCGGTCCAAGTTTAGATATAGCTGCCATATGGACCGATGCGCCGATTTAGGGTCTTAGGACCAAAAAAGCCACATTTATTATCCCATTTTGCTGAAACTTGGGACAGTGAGTTGTGTTAGGGCTTTCAACATCCTTCATCAATTTGGCCCAGACCGGTTCAGAGTTGGATATAGCTGCCATATAGACCGATCTATCGGTTAAAGGTCTTGGGGCCATAAAAAGCGCATTTATTGTCCGATGTCGCCGAAATTTGAGACAGTGAGTTAAGTTAAGCTCTTCGACGTCCTTCTTAAATTGTGTTAGGCCCTTCGACATCTTTCTTCAATATGGCCCTGATCGGTTCAGATTTGGATATAGCTGCCATATAGATTCTCGATTTAAGGTTTTGTGCCCATTAATGGCGCGTTTATTGTCTAATGTAGCCGAAATTCGGGACAGTGAGTTAAGTTTAGCCCCTTGACATACTTCTGCAATATGGCACAGATCGGTTCAGATTTGGATATAGCTGCCATATAGACCGATCTCTCGATTTAAGGTTTTTGGGGCCATAATAGGCGCACTTATTGTCCGTTTTCGCCGAAATTTGAAACAGTGAGATGTGCTGAAATTAACGCCTTTTCACTTGTTTCAAATGGCATTGTTCCTAACAAATGTCGCCACCGTTAAGAGGGCATAACCAGCGCGGAAAATTATTACCGAAGTTCTCGGCAGGATTTGAACCCGTCATAGGCAGACATGCTAATCTCTGCGTTACAGTGGCGCCCGAACACACTAAGCTCCAAGAAATGTAGAGGCACCTCGATTCAATATAGTGATGGACACAAGGCCCTATGTTTGTCACCTGATTAAAAATTAAGAATCCTAATTGATCACATTTTGGTTGTTGTTGTAGCATTGCGTTGTGTTTTTCGTCTGCTTGATTTTGTTCAATATCCAGATCCTGAAACTCTGCGACTAAAGTGGGGTGCGTCCAGAGGGATCTGGGTCTGGCTGGGCAGTTAAACAGGTGACGTGTGTTTTGCGGTCCTCACGGGAAGGATCTTTGTCTCCTGTTGGGGGTGGTTCACGTGAAAACTGAGAAGACAGCCCGTCGGAATTGTTTCTAAATCGACTCTCACATTTAGCTCGGTATTCACCTCACGGGTATTTGTAGTGAACAATGTGGCTGAAGATTTGGTGGCAGATATCTTCAAATCTCTTGCAGCGAAATATGAGGCAAGTTCGTTGAGATAAACGTCTCGGCCCCAAAACCCCTTAAAATTGGTTTATTTGACGATCATGACGAGACTCAAATGAAAGGTATTCGGGGGTAGATTACGAAAATGGTCAGGAAGTAGGAATAGGCTTTACAATTTATTGATAACGAAAGGGGGCGAAACCTCCACCGTTACCCCAAAAACACCACCCAAAATCAAAAGTGGACCGATAAGGACAATGTGGGTATCAAATGAAAAGTACTACCCCATACTTTTCATTTGATACCCATATTGTCCTTATCGGTCCACTTTTGATTAACGAATCTGGCATACAAATTCATGTGAAGTAGCCCCACCCCAACAAAAACACCCAAACGGCAGAACCGATTTTGTCGAAATCTTCGCATGTTGTGTAGGTTGGTCTGGAAGGAAACATAGACTATATAACTTTTTGGTATCGAAAGGGGGGCGGACCCTCCCCCTTAAGCCTAAGACACAACCCAAAATCAAAAGTGGTCCGATCGAAACAATATAGGTATCAAATGAAAGGTATTAGAGAGTAGCAACGAATATGGTTTTCAAATTGTAGTCTAAGTACCCATCTGGCCGCCCCAACCCCGAACTGACATATTGGACGTTCATAGGCGATATATCTTTTCGGTATCGGAAGGGGGACGGACCCTCACCCTTATGCCAAAAACACAGTCTAAAATCAAAAGTGGCCCGATCGAGACAATATAGGTATCAATTGAAAGGTGTTGGAGAGTAGAATACGAATATGGTATTAAATTTAAGCGTAAGTACCCATCGGGCTACCCCAACCTCAAAACTTCCCCAAACAGACTTATTGGACGTTCATTCCAATATGGGGCTCAAATGAAAGTTATTCGGGAGTAGATTTCGAATCTGGCATACAAAATCAGATCAAAGTATAGGGGGGCACGCCACCCCTTAAGAGAACCATTGGGCCCCTTATGACTATATGATACATGGCTGAACCGATTTTCTTAAAGTTTTCCTAGATTGTGTACGTTTGTCTGGAAGGAAACATCGGCTATTACATATCGGGTGGAGGCAGACCCTCCCACTTACTCAAAAACGCCGCCCATATCCGAAAGTGGTCCGATGGACACAATAAGGGTATCACATGAAAGGTATTGGAGACCAGAAAACGAATAGGGTATTAAAATTTGGGTCCAAGTACCCAGTGCCCCTCATTACCCGAATTTTTAAAAACAACGGGAACCGAGCAGGTTTGAACTTCTTATGTATTAATGAGTGCTTTCCGATTCAAGTTTAAACTCAATGCTAAGGGACCTTTCTTATAGACGTGTGCGAACGGCGTCCCGCAGTGCGACTCCTCTTTGAGGAAACATTTTTAAATGCCCTCGCACCATTGCACCTCGCAAATGTCGCCAACTACGGCTTTGTCTGATGTTCTTGCCAGGATTCGAACGCGTTCAGCGTCATAGGCTACAATGGCACGAATTCGATATCCGGATTAAGGGCGAGGTGTTCCCACCCTAAAAAGATATTAGAGAGTTAAGGAAGGCACAGCTGAGCGGGCCTGGTTCGGCTAGTCTTATATATAAAAATGAATTTGTGTTTGTTTGTAGGTTTGTGTGTTCCTTATAGACTCAGAAACGGCTGAACCGATTTTCTTGAAATTTTCACACATGGTACATATAAACCCCGTGGTGAAAGTAGGGTACTACATTTTTTGATATCTGAAGGGGGGCGGACCCTCCCCCTAACCTTAATTTTCAGAAACGCCAGATCTCGGAGATGGGTGGTGTGATTTAAGCGAAATTTTGTGTGCTCTCATATAGTACCCTAAAAATAAAAATTTGGTATCCAAATTTTGGATGGGGAACCTGGGGCGGCTGCCCCACCCTTAAACCTACCAAACATATATTTACACCAATCACGACAATATGGGACTCAAATGAAAGGTATTTAAGATAAGAAAACGTATCTTATATCCAATTGTCGGACCAAGTGCTAGGGGGACCACCCCAATCCCCAAAACACCCCTAAATCGGACATATTTACCGACCATGGCAATATGGGACTCAAACGAAAGGTATTTGAGAGTAGAATACGAATCTAATATCTAAATATGAGACCACTTTCTGGGGGTCCTCCCCTCCCCCAAAACACCCCCCAAACAGGACTTATTTATTGACCATGGCAATATGGGGCTTAAATAAAAGGTATTTGAATGTAGAATACGAATCTGATATCCAAATATGAGACCAAGTGTTTGGGGGGCCGCCTCTCACCAAAAACATCCCCCCAAAGAGGACAAATTTACGACCATAGCAATAAGGGGGTCAAATGAAAGATATTTGGGAGTAGAGCACGAATCTGATATCAATTTTCCGAAAAAGTGTCTATAGGGCCACCTCACCCCCACAATACCACCCAAATAGGAAATATTTGCTGACTATTGCAATATGAGGCTCTAATAAGAGGGTTTTTAGAGTAGAACACGTAACCGATTTATATTTTCAAGGCTAACTCACTGAGTAGCCGCCCATCCCCCAAAACACTCTCCAGGCCGGTAATTTTTGCCGACTATAGAAATATGGGGCTCAAATTAAAGGTATGTGGGAGTAGACCACGTATCTGATATCAACATTACGGAACAACTGTCTAGGGGACATCCCACCACCATAACAACCCCCAAATAGGTCGTATTTGATCACCAATGTTTATAGTTTTTAGGGCCAATACCCCAAACCGGACATATATGTCCAATTTTAAAGCCATTGGCAATATGGAGTTCAATTAAATGATATATTGTTATGTGAGAATCGAGCACGTTGCTAAAATATATTTTTCGGGCTTAGTGTTTGGGGGACTACCCCAATCCCCAAAACACCCCTAAATCGGACCATGTCAATGTGGAGCTTAAATGCATGGTATTTCGGGGGGTCTATTTGGGAGTAGAATACGAATTTGATATCCAAATATAGGACCATGTATGTAGGGCATCACCCTTCCACAAAACACCCCCAAAGGGTAAAAATTTTTCGACCATGGCAATATGTAGCTCATATGAAAGGTATTTAAGATAACAAAACGGGGGCCATGTGTTTGGGGGACGCCTCATCGTGTTAACTCCCCTAAACCAATGGCAATATGGGGTTTAAATAATTGGTATTTGAGAGAAGAGCACGATGCTGATATTTTTTCAGGGCCAAGTATCTGGGGGCCACCTATCCAGCGAAAACACCACTAAATCAGACATCATGAGAACATCGGGCTGAAATGAAGTATTTTAAGAATGGAGTACACCTTATATCCAAACTTAAATTCGTAGACCAATAAAGATCATATTGGATTCAGATAAAGGCCCTTATATTATTTAACTTTTTAGCCAAGCGATATACTATTTTCGTAGCATGGTATTTCACTAAAAGCTCTTTAATTGTCGAAAATAAATATTCCAAGGAAACTTTTGTTCCATATAAAGTAAAAGAAGGCGCAGCGGAGCGGGTCCGGGTCAGCCAATATTCTATAAATTAAAGTTCTTAAAAGTTTCTTATCCTTAAATGAATTTAATTTTTATGTCCATTATTGTTTGACTTATCATAGTGTACAACCTGATATAACTCCCATATAAACTGACCTCCAAATTTATTGCCTTAAACACTAAGATGACATAATAATTTAAGGCATTTGGTGAAATTTTGCATGTGGTGTCGTCAATAACCGATCTCCAGGCCTTTCCACTAAACCAAACGTTTGTCTTAAAAGTTGAAATATGTATGAGCATGAAGTAACATGGATGTTCTTCGTCTTAAGACATCAAGTTTCCAAGATTAGTTCATCAGATTGTAATTAAACTACTCATGTTAAGTTTTTATCTGGATGCATCAGCATTTAAGAGCTAAGGAAGTTAAATTGGGAGATTGCATCTCTTGGGTCTTAAGAACTCAATAGAATTTTTACGGAGTTTAGTATGTTTTTGTTTGAAAAAGTTTTTAAATTCTCCTCTTGTCTTCACTTTTAAACTCAAATCGAGTTAAACCACAACTTCAATCTTTATGACTTTCTTTGATATGTGCATACATATGTATCGTAAATTTCCCCATTCATTGTAATGCTTACCGTTATCGCTTGTAATGGTTGTGCCTTTTGTGTACTTTTTGAGGAAAAGAGTTCTCTTATATCTAAACTTTTAACTTCAAATTTCATACTTTTGTTTTCTTGTCGATTGGGAATTAACCATTAGTGTTTTAAGTAAAAATGTGGTGAAAGTAACACTTATGCTTATACATACACACGTTCGTTATTCATATGCCCAAAGGTATTTTTGCTGTCGATGGTACACCAAGATGTACTTGCATACAAATAGGATAGCGTTTAAAAGTTTTTGAGTTTTCACATCGAACCAAAGGGGGAGTTGGTGAGTTAAAGGGGGGTGACGAGTTTTATAGAAAATGATGTAGAAATGTGAAAGCAGAAGAAAAATATTTCATAAAGTCAAGAAGACATGTCCTAGTTGCAGCATAGGTCGTAATATAGTGCAGTCCTTTATAAAAAAATTAATGTCATGTTCGAATTGGAAGAGAGTTCATAGTTGACAAACAACTATAGGAGAAAGAGATCGCCCGGAAGAATTTACAGGCGATACAGGGCGACCCAAGTGCAGATAGTGCCTGAGATTGTGGAGTAAGGCTATAACGTAGACGCCTCTCCTAAGAGGTAATGTCATATACGAGGGCTGCTATATGAGTTTCTGGTCTAGGCAACAACAAGTGTTTCCTGGTGCATTTGTCATTTTCTAATATTATCGTCCTCAGAACGTTTTGACGAACGACCGTTATTTGTGTTGTTTAAATTGAAATAAAAAACTTAATTTGACAAAAAAGGAATTCACTAGAGAACATTTTCCTGCAACCATTTTTCACAACTTCTGACGTGTATTTTTACGACAAGAGTGCAATGATGAACTTATATCTTCGTATGGCTATGAAGCGCCACCCTAAAGTATTGTGAAAAACTGATTTAATGAATTCAGTAGCTTAAAGTCGAATTGCTTGAAGTTCGTCCGAAAACAGTCGTTGTATCAGAGAAAATTCATACCGTGCGTGAACTTATAAAACAAGATCGTCATGTGACATAACGTGAGATAAAGGAAGACTTGGGCATCTCTTGCACCAGCATAAATTCAATGTGGCATTCTCATCTTGCCTTAAAAAACAAGTAAAAAGGCGTTAAGTTCGGCCGGGCCGAACTTTGGATACCCACCATCTCGGGTATATATGCAAACCACCTTTTATCAAAATCCGGTGTAAATTGCATACCTTATGTCCCATAGCAGTAATCGGTACAGGTCATTGTTCAATCGTGTATAACAAAATATTGGTCTTTTTAGAAGCTATAACTAAAAATAAACCGTTCTGAACCATATGTGACACGGATGTCGAAAAGCCTAACATAACGAACTGTCCCAAATCTCGGCGAAATCGGACAATAAATGCGCTTTTTATGGGCCCAAAACTTAAAACCGAGAGATCGGTATATATGACAGCTATATTCAAATCTGAACCGATCTGAGCCAAATTGATGAAGGACGTCGAAGAGCCTAACGCAACTCACTGTCCAAATTTTAGCAAAATCGGATAATAAATGTGGCTTTTATGGGCCCAAGACCCTACATTGGAGGATCGGTCTATATGGCAGCTATATCCAAATCTGGACCGATCAGAGCCAAATTGAAGAAGAATGTCAAAGGGCCTAACACATCTCACTGTTCCATATTTCAGCAAAATCGGATAATAAATGTGGCTTTTATGGGCCTAAGACCCTAAATCGGCGGATCGGTCTATATGGGGGCTATATCAAGATATAGTCCGATATAGCCCATCTTCCTGCTTATAGGCAAAAAAAGTTTCTGTGCAAAGTTTCAGCTCAATATCTCTATTTTTAAAGACTGTAGAGTGATTTCCACAGACAAACGGACAGACGGACGGACATGGCTACATGGTCTTAGATTTTTGCGCTGATCAAGAATATATCTACTTTATAGGGTCGGAAATGGATATTTCGATGTATTGCAAACGTAATGACAAAATGAATAAACCCCCATTCTTCGGTGGTGGGTCGGATTTGGTTCAGATTTGGATATAGCTGCCATATAGACCGATCCTCCGATTTGGGGTCTTGGGCCCATAAAAGCCACATTTATCATCCGATTTTGCTGACATTTTGGACATTGAGTTGCGGTGAGCCCTTCGACATCCTTCGCTAATTTGGCCCAGATCGGTCCAGATTTGGATATAGCTGCCATATAGACCGATCCTCCGATTTATGGTCTTGGGCCCATAAAAGCCACATTTATCATCCGATTTTGCTGAAATTTTAGACAGTGAGTTGTGTTACGCCCTTCGATATCCTTCGTCAATTTGGTTTAGATCGGTCCAGATTTGGATATAGCTGCCATATATACCGATCCTCTGATTTAGGGTCTTGGGCCAATAAAAGCCACATTTATTTTCCGATATTGCTGAAATTTGGGACAGTGAGTTGTGTTAGGCCTTTCGACAATCTTTGTCAATTTGGCTCAGATCGGTTCAGATTTGGATATAGCTGCCATATAGACCGAACTCTCGATATGAGGTTTTGGGTCCATAAAAAGCTCATATCCGATGTCGCCGAAATTTGGGACAGTGAGTTGTGTTGGGCCCTTCGATATTTGTCTTTAGTTTGCCTCAGATCGGTCCAGATTTGGATATAGCTGCCATAAACCGATTTTTCGGTTGAAAAATGACTTGTATTTATAAGCATTTGGTCTAAATCGGATTATATGTCTATATAGCTGCTATGGGACATAAGGTATGCATTTGTCAATGGATTTTGACGAAAGGTGGTTCGCATATATACCCGAGGTGGTGGGTATCCAAAGTTCGGCCCGGCCGAACTTAACGCCTTTTTACTTGTTACTTTTGGTAGCTTTTTCAGCATATTTCTTAACAGATTCTCAAAATTGTGCACAATGTCTTCCACATACAATTTTCTTCGATTTTAACTAATATTTCAATATTTTGGTTTAATTTTTAAACCAATCCTCTCGACATAAGGCATCAAGGTTTCTTCTGATCATTGGTGAATTTTATAGAAATCTATTCTGATTTTGATATATAGCGTCCATTTATATGTATCACCCTACTTTCACTTATAGGACCCAATCCCATGGTAGGCAGATTGATCCGATGGAGGGGTAATCTGTCGCCTCAGTGTACAACATTCTGTTATAACAACAACTTTAAGGCCTTTGCAAAAGCATTTATCAATCGATCTTCTCAAACTTTTGCACAACGATTAACTCCCACAATATGTGCGGATTCTTATCGAAATTCTTTATTTAAAAATTTAAGCAAATTTGAATTTCGACGACATAGCCTACCTTATAAATGTGGTTTAGGGTATCAAAAGCTCGGCTTTGCCCAACTTTAGCTTATCCTTGCTTGTTTTAGTTTGAACTAATTTTCTATCACACAAATATCCTACACTTTCTTCACACATTCAGGCAAATGTGCCTCTTGGGTTATGTGATCCTTTTCATAATGTTTGTATATCGTTTAAAGAAAAATATTTTTTAGTTTTCAACTACTCAAAACCCCTACAATTGCCACAACACCAGCCACAATGCAGTAACAAAAATGTTAATCTAAACATCATTGTCTTTACACCCAATGTGAGTGAGTGCGTGTGTGTGAGTGTGTGTGTGTGCGAACGCTTGCATGCATTGAACAAGGTAAAGTGTAAAGTTTCAAAAGTGTTTTTATTTAAAATACAAAAAGTAGAAAAAATGAACAAAGAGCCAACTTTCTGCTTTTTGAGGGTAAAGACTAATAGTCGACATTCTGCAAGTTTTCAGAAATTTATATGGATTGTTTAAAACACTGAAATGCATCCAATAAGGTTTGCTTGCACAAGCATAAAATCAAAGTTTTTGAGTGGTTGATAAAAGTTTTCGATAACATCATGATATTGTGGGTGCGTTTGGGGGGGTGGGGAGGGTCGGAATTGGAAAGAGATTGTGTACCTTTCAAAATTGGAGCAACAAAAAATGTTTTTTTTTTTGCGAAATGCATGGAAAAAAGCGTGGCATACCTTAGACAATTTTGACCGAATAGAGAAGTTGAGGTGAACTTTGGAAAAATCTACAAAAATAACTTAATATAAATGAAATAAACAAAGTCATAGAAGTACTTGGCAAATTTTATGCACTTTGGGAAAAAGTATGGTTGTCAAGAGAGGGAATTCAAGGAAAAATTCGCCTCATACCATGGGTAGCAGAAATAGCAGATAATATTGAACTATGCTTTTACTGCATAAAAATCACTTTACACATAAATGCAAATTGCAAATTTGCCCATGAACATTCCGTTGAGAAACAAAGGGGATACTTCTTCAAAATAAATGAGTGCTATGGGATACAGGTTTAAGTTCAATTGTAAGGAATCTCCTTTTAACTGCCAAGTTCAAAAGGCTTGCCGCATAGCGACACGACTTAAGTTAGGTTAGGTTGAAAAGAGGGTGCAGATATTAATCCGCCCCATGCCACTATGGACATACACCTAAGCCAGTAATCGGCTTGTTGTGCGCTCTAAAATTTAAAGTTAGGAATTCCGTGCTTCTTACAAAATCCTTAACAGTTTTCAATACCACTACCCTATGTTGGTTCATGTCTGGTATTGAGTCTCCACCTAAGTGCCGGTATCTGTTAGACGCGAAAGCCGGGCAATGACTAAGGAAATGCTCCAACGTCTCATAATTTTCCCCGCATGCCCAAACATGCTATCACTTGCCGCACCGATTTTACATGAGTGAGCTCGTAGTCCTATATGTCCCGTTATGATACCAGTAGTTATACTGACCTCCTTCTTGTTTCCTTTCACCAATAGCCTCGTCTTCTGACGATCTGGATCCCCCCATAGGATTTTCGCCGTACTACCTACCGTTTCGCTATTCCACAATGTTGCATGGACATTTGTTGCCCACTCCCTTAACTCGGACTGCTTTGACCCGAAAGGCGTCGGGTTAACCAAGTTTATTGACGGTAGTCCTCTGGTCTTCACCATCATTTCCCCTTACTTCGTTATGGCCCGGCACCCCAACGATGCGGATTTCGCCATCCTCTGAGAAGGCCTTAATCTCCTTCTTACACTGCAAGACTGTTCGTGACCTTACCGTCCTGGTTGTTATTGCCCTTATGGCAATTTTACTGTCGGTAAAGATGTTCGACGTCCACGCATTAGCACCACACCACTTCACGCATTCCGTAATCATCTGGATCTCCGCCTGCAGGACCGTATTATGGTCAGGCAGTGGCACCACTTAATAGATAGGTCTAAATGGCTGACTTCCTAAGGTAACTGTCTCACGAGTGTCGCCAGCATTAGGAGAGGAAATTACCGCCTGAATGTGTGAAGAAAGTGGAGGATTTTTGAGTGAAAGAAATTTAGTTCAAACTGAAACAAGCAAGGATAAGCTAAAGTTGACCAAAGAGGATCTTTTGATTAAGTGGGCTAAGTTATCCACCAGTAGGGTGACATGTGTCCTGCCTTGTCTGGCAAATTTCTTTTCTTCAAGACTCAATTATCAATCTCTTCTTTGGATGTTGCATGCGCTTGGTCATTAAGATCGACTTGAAACAAATGAAACAAAAAAAAAGGTTCATAATTCTTTCAATAATTTTGGTTTCTCTTCGAAAAAAAGTGTCAGAGCAACCGTTGCACAGAGGTTAACATATTCGCCTACAACGCTGAACGCCTGGGATCGAATCCTGGCTAGAACATCGAAAAATTTTTTCAGCGGTGGTAATCTCCTCATAATGCTGGCAATCATTTGCGAAGGTATATGCCATGTAAAATCTTTTCCACAAAGAGGTCTTATGTGAACTATAATCAGCTCGGAAGTCGATGGGTCTAATAAAATTAACTTAACTAAATTTCAGCAAAAAGGGTACAAATGTCTCTTTTACTCATTCAAGACCCTAAATCTGAAAATTCGCTGTACATGGCAGATATATCTGAATATGGTCCTATCTGGACCATACTCCATTATGATGCCAATATGTATGGAACTCAGGTTTTTTGCATGGCCTTCACGGGCACGCTTGCAGAATTCCAGACGCTGAATCGAATTTTAGAGGGTTTCAAGCATAAATCGGCCGATACTGCTGCAATTTCGCGCTTGATATTAGTACGAAGCAAATCAATCGTTGTCGATCGATCATAGACTTGGTGCACCCGAGGCGAGGAAATAGTCTAACGGCGTCAAACTACATAAACGAGGTTTAGGTAACACTTTCTCCATCCTAGGTTTCCAATAAATTTATTGTGATATTCGCAGTGTGGCTTATGGTGTCGTTCTGTTGGAACCAAATGTCCCCCAGGTCCATATCATATTATTGGTACCAAAAATATTCTGTTATCATTAAACGTTAGTGATTCCCATTCACATTAACGTACCGGTCTTGATGATCACGGAGGAAGTATGGCCCAATGACGCCACCGGCCCATAAACCTTATAAACATGTTATTGTTCGGGATGCAGTGATGATTAATGGAGTGCGTGTGGATTGCTGTCTGACCTATAACGCATATTTGCTGAATGGCTTCAGCCAGAAATAAGCCTCATTGATGAAAATGATATTTCGATGAAAACGATGAGGCCACTGACTTCGAATTTTGGAAGTGAATTTTAATAATTTGGACTCGTGGTTGGATTATATACCATTCCATTATGAAATGGCCAACCTTACTGAAGAGAAATGTCGAAAGAGCTGCAAAAAATATGGCGTAGGGACGCTGTCCCTATCGGTCCAATGATGGGGACAGCGTCCCTGAAAAAAAATTCTGTACTTTATGGGGTCTTAGATCAATATTTCGATGTGCTACAAATGGAATGACAAAGTTTGTATGCCCCCATTCTATGATGGAGGATAACAAATTTTATGGATAGGTTAAGTTAGGTTTAAGTAGCTGTCTGCCATCAGACTCACTTAGGCGTTTACGTCCATTGTGATACCACAGGAACAGAAGAAGGAAGATGCCTTCTAGTTCCTACCGTTGAACCATCCAGATCGCTTTAGAAAGCCCAATAACTTTCGAATGTTTACAACCGCTAAATCAGACAGGTTCTTAAAGAAATGAGAACCTAAAGTGGAACTACTTCTGACTGCCAGTGCGGGACACACACACAGCAGATGTTCTATAGTCTCTTCTTCTTCGATGTCCTCATAGCTTCTGCAAAAGTCGTTGCTGGCTACCTTCAGTCTGTCAGCATGTTTTTCGATTAGACAGTGCTCTGTCATGACGGACACAATGACTGAGACATCTATTCTAGCCAATGACAGCAAAGCAGTAGACCTCTTGAAGTCTAGATTAGGCCACATAGTTTTGGAATGCTCACAGCCCCCTATTTGTGACCATCTATAATTCGTTGTCCTTCGGGTCTGGTCCTGAAAACTTAGCTTATATGTTGCAAGAAGCATGTTTTCCGAAACAATTTAAGCAAAACATGTTAATGTCGACATATCATTCATTTATGTTCAAATGACTAGTGGGTCGTATAATGAATGCTGAGACTATTTTAGTTACCCATACGACACCATGACCAAACTCGTTGAACAAGATTGACAGCTTATTGGTTTTAATACCAAACCTACTCGAAATATATTGAATTGGTGCATGTTTGTGCAGATGAAATTTTGCTTTTTTTGTTTCAGGACACTGAAAAACGCTGAAAAAGTATTAGGGCTACCCAAGTAACCCCTTTATAGATCCACTCTGGTGAAAATTTCAATTTTGACAGTTATTGCTTTATTTTTGCCTCTTTCTTAAACCAAACGGTACTAACCATATGTGCATGTCTGTGGCATCTGTCGTTGACAAATGAACTTTCAGTTATATTCTCATTAAGATCTTATTTGGGGCCCCAATTAAAAAAGATCCATTTTGCTTATATAAACAAAAATTTTAATTTTTGGCAAAAAATACGTAGCATTCATTTGTTAAAAAACGTACGTACGAAAATATTGAATAGTTGAAGGGGGGTTCACATAAATAATATTTTTTTTAAAAAATATTTTTTTTTCTTAATCTTCTTATTTGTTAAGGGTTTTCTCATAGATTAGTAAACAATTTCATAACAACTTACGATTTTTGCATTTTTATCCACCCTGGCAACAATGTGAGGCATGGTGTTGTGGGACACTTCTTTGGGAAGAAGTTTATACATGACAGCCATGGCATTTTTTTTTTTCAAAGGCATAGTTCCTCAAAAATGTCGTCAGCATTAGCAGGGGATAACCACCGCTGAACATTTTTATACCCACCACCGAACGATGGGGGTGTATTTATTTTGTCATTCCGTTTGCAACACATCGACTTATCCATTTCCAACCCTATTAATTACATATATTCTTGATCTTCGTAAAAATCGAAGACGATCTAGCCATGTCCGTCGGTCTGGGCGACCGTCTGTCCGCCCGTCTTTCTGCCTGTCTGTATGTCCGTTTGTCTGTCCGTCTGTCCGTCTTTCTGTCTGTCCGTCTGTGTGTCCGTCTGTCTGTCTGTCTGTCCGTCTGTCCGTCTTTCTGTCTGTCCGTCTGTCTGTCTGTCCGTCTGTCTGTGTGTCCGTCTATCTGTCCATAGTCTATCTGTCTGTCTGTCCGTCTGTCTGTCCGTCCGTCTGTCTGTCCGTCTGTCTGTCCGTCTGTCCATCTGTCTGTCCGTCTGTCTGTCCGTCTGTCTGTCCGTCTGCTGTCCGTCTGCTGTCAGTCTGTCTGTCCGTCTGTCTGTCCGTCTGTCTGTCCGTCTGTACGTCCGGTTATATGTCTGTATGTCTGTCCGTCTGTCTGCCTGTCCGCCCGTCTGTCAGTTGATATCATGCTACTGTCATTAAAAACAGAGATATTAGCTGAAACTTTGCACAGATTCTTTTTTGTCCATAGGCAGGTTAAGTTCAAAGATGGGCTATATCGGACTATATCTCGATATAGCCCCCATTTAGACCGATCTTCTGATTTAAGGTCGTAGGCCCATAAAGGCTATTTTTATTATCCGATTTTGCTGAAATTTGAGAGAGTGAGTTGTGTAAAGCCACTCTGCATACTTTTTCAGCTTGGCCCAGATTTGGATATGGCTGCCATATAGGCCTATCGCTCGATTTAAGGTTTTGAGCCCATAGAAGGCGCAATAATTGTCCGATTTCGCTGTATTTTGGGACAGTCAGTTATCTCAAGCCCCACGACATCCCTCTTAAATTTGGCCTAGATCGTTGCAGATTTGGATATAGCTGTCATATAGACCGATATCTCGATTTAAGGTCTTGGGCCGATAAATGGCGCATTTTTGGTCGGATTTTGCTGAAATTTAGGACATTGAATTGTGTATGGCCCCTTAATATCCTTCTTGTAGTTGGTCCAGATCGGTGCAGTGTTGGATATAGCTGCCGTATTGATCCCTCTCTCGATTTACGGTCTTGGCCCCATAAGTTGCTCATTTATTACCCTGTTTCGCTGAAATTTGACACTGTGACTTTTATGAGGCTTTTCGGCATCCATATTCTATATCGTTTAGTTCGGTCTATATTCGGATATAGCGAGCATAAATACCAATATTGAACCAAAAGTGAACAGTGACTTGTGTTTATTAGACCACTCAATGTCCGTGCCGAATTTGGTCCAAATCGGATCATATTTGGATATAGCTACTATGGGTGGATAGATTATGGATTTTGCCTTGGATTATGACGAAAGTTGGTTTACATATATCCGAGATGGTGGGTATCCAAAGTTCGGCCCGGCCGAACTTAATGCCTTTTGTCGCCAGGATTCGAACCCAGGCGTTTAGCATGATGGAGGGACGTACTAACCTCTGCGCTACGGTGGCCTGTACGACTTCTCGTATGACTTTGAATATATTTGCCAAATATGGTTTGAATCGGTCCATAACCTGATACAGCTCCCACATAAACCTTTCTCCAGACTTCACTTCTTAAGTTCCGCAATTCTTAGCGGATTTGGCCGATATTTTGTACAGTGGCTGCTATTGTACTATGGTTCCCATCATCCAATGCAAGCATGGGACCAATAGGTCCATAACCTGATATAGCTCTAATAGCATAGCAATTCTTATCCATTACCCTTTGTTTGCCTATAAAGAGATGCTCGGCAAATAACTTGACAAATGTGAGTCATGGTGGAGGGTAGATAAGATTCCCCCCGGCCGAATTTAGCACATTCTTACTTGCTATACCCACCACCATAGGATGGGGGTACACTAATCTCGTCATTTCGTTTGTAACATCTCGAAATATTCGTCTAAGACCCCATAAAGTATATGTTTCTTGATCGTCTTGACCTTCTGAGTCGATCTAGCCATGTCCGTCCGTCCGTCTGTCACGATAGAGGTCGATCGCGTAAAGCTAGCCGCTTGAAATTTTGCACAGATACTTAATATGGATGTAGATCGTTGGGGATTGCAAATGGGCCATATCGGTTCAGATTTAGGTATAGCTCTCTTATAAAACCGATCTCGTTATGATTTCCAATAACAGTGCCAAGTACGGTCCGAATCAATTTGACTTCTAAAGAACACGGAAGCCGCAATTTTTGTCCGATGTGGCTGAAATTTGGCATGTAGTGTTTTGTTATGGTTTTTGGTTTTTAATAGCTGGTTGGTTTTTAATAGCTATGCCAAGTACAGATCAAATCGGTCTACAGCCTGATATAGCCCCCATATAAACCGATTTCCCGATTTGACTTCTTGTGTCCTTACAAGTCGCAATTTTTGTCCGATTTGGTTTAAATTTTGAATGCGATTTTCTGTTACAGCCTCCAACAACTGTGCTTAATACGGACCAGATCATACATAGTTCCCATGTGGAGCGGTCTCTCGATCATCCTTGTTCGGTTTCTAGAAGCTTTAATTTTTGGTGGTTTGAGAAAATTATGCTCTTCAACGAAATTAATTTTGTATAAATTTTTTGCAGGATCCATGGTGGTGAGTTCCCAAGATTCGGCTCGGTCGAACTTAGCACTCTTTTACTTGTTTTCCATTGTTTTCTGTAAGATATGAACCCAGTAGTACGGCGTCATAGGCGAATATGCTAACTGTGCCTCGCGATGTCCATAGCTGTCATTTCTATTTTGATGTAAAGACCAGTGTGAACTTGGTAACACTTCGTTCAGCGAGCCTGTATATATAGTCTGGTATAGCATCATGGACGCCACCATGGCATTGAGGTTGGCATGTCTTTCTATGATATGCTAACCTGGATTCAAATGCCGGCGTGAATTTCAGAAACAATTTCCAGCGGTGGTTAGCTATGCCCTTACTAAGGCTTGATACATTTGTGACGCATCCTGCTATATTAAAACTTCTCTACCAAGTGGTGTCGCTATGCGATATGCCATTTGGATTTGTTATAAAAAAGGACGCCCCTTATCATTGAGCTTAAGCTTTAATCGGACTGAACTCATTGATGTGAGAGAAGTATCCCATGTTCCTTAATGGAATGTTTATGGGAAAATATGGTATTAGTATAGGAGTTTTATCGAAAGCCTACGCCATCGCCATCATATATTTGCCGAATACTTCATAATGTTACAAATATGAAGAACAACCTTCCCCCTCTTAGTAAGACGAAACTATTTTTGGTTGGCTCCTTATAAGTGTATGCATGTCATTTTCATGCAGTGATAATGTCTATCACAAGTTCTCATTTGACCGATGACGGAAATTAAATTGAGTATAAATAAGACGTCTTTTTTATGTAACGTAGCTTGGAGTTTTTGGTTTGTTAAAATAATATTGAAATCCATTTAGCTCTTTTTTTCACAGGAGAGGTTGAAAAGAGAGTGCGGAATCTGCATTGCGGTTATTAATTCGCCCCATGTCACTATGGACATACATCTAAGCCAGTAATCGGATTGTTGTGAGCTCTAAGTACTAAAAAGTAGCCTCAAAAAGGAGGCTCTTTCATTAACAAGGTCTAACCATAAAAGGCGCATTTATTGTCCAATTTCGCCGAGATTTGGGACATTTCGTTGTGTTAGGCTCTTCGACGTCCTTCTTCAATTCGGAACATATTTCGATAAAACTGCTATGGGGCATAAGGTATGCAATTTACACCGGATTTTGATGAAAGGTGGTTTACATATATACCCGAGGTGGTGGTTATCCAAAGTTAGGCCCGGCCGAACTTAACGCCTTTTTTCTTGTTTGTCTGTAAAGAGATACTGGGCAAATGCGATCCATGGTGGAGGGTATATAAGATTCCGCATGTCCGAACTTGGCTCGCTTTTACTTGTTCCATCATCATTTACCATAGTAGAGGCCACCTTGTGTTAAAATTGGCGACATTTGTCAATTACCTCGAAAAAAACTAAAAAATTGACGCATGAACAGTTCAGATACAATGGCTGAAAGGATTATCTAATGGTAATTAAAAAAATTAAAAGCCTCCATATTCCAAATAAAATTAAAAGTCTACATTGAGAACCCATGGACATAGATCTGTTTATATCTTTACGAACAGTAAACTGCCCATATAACAACCAGGTCGGTAAGGTCATGAGCAGTCTTGGAGTGTAAGAAGGTGATAACCGCCTTCTCTGAGGATGGCACGATCTGCATCGTTTGGGTGCCGAACCATAGCGGAGTAAGGGGAAATGAAAAAACAGATGAAATGGCAGTGAAGTCCAGAGGACTGCAGTCCATAAACTTGGTTAAAACGAAGCCTTTCGGGTTGACGCAGTCCGAGTTAAGAGCGTGGGCATCGAACGCGTATGTAATATTGTGGAATTGTGAAACGGTCGGTAGGACGACGAGAGTCCTATGTGGAAATCCGGATTGTGACAAGACGGGACTATTACTGAAAGAAAGTAAGAAGGGGGTCAGTATAGCTTTTGGTCCCATAGCAGCATACATAGTACTATGAGATGTCGAGTGGCCCAACATAACTCTCTGGCCCTAATTTCGGCGAAATCGGACAATAAATGCGTCTTTTATTGGCCCTAGACTTTAAATCGAGAGATCGGTCTATATGGCAGCTATATCCAAATTTGGACCGACCTGGGCCAAATTAAAAAAAAAAAAAATCGAATGGCCTGACGCAACTCACTGTCCCAAATTTCGGCTACATCCGACAATAAATGCGCCTTTTATGGGCCCAAAACCTTAAATCAAGAGATCGGGAGATCGAGGGATGGGGAGATCGAGAGATCGGGAGATCGAGAGATCGGGAGATCGAGAGATCGGGAGATCAAGAGATCGGGAGATCGAGAGATCAATAGATCGGGAGATCGAGAGTTCGGGAGATCGAGTGATCGGGAGATCGAGTGATCGGGAGATCGAGTGATTGGGAGATCGAGAGATCGGGAGATCGAGTGATCGGGAGATCGAGTGATTGAGAGATCGAGAGATCGGGAGATCGGGAGATCGGGAGATCGAGTGATCGGGAGATCGAGTTATCGGGAGATCGAGAGATCGACATATCGGGAGATCAGAGATCTGGAGATCGAGAGTTCGGGAGATCGAGAGATCGGGAGATCGAGAGATCGACACATCGGGAGATCAGAGATCTGGAGATCGAGAGTTCGGGAGATCGATAGATCGGGCGATCGATAGATCGGGAGATCGAGAGATCGGGAGAGATCGGGAGATCGAGAGATCGGGAGAGATCGGGAGATCGAGAGATCGGGAGATCGGGTGATCGAGAGATCGGGAGATCAAGAGATCGGGAGATCGAGAGAACGGGAGATCGAGAGATCGGGACATGGGGGCATCGGGAGATCGAGAGATCGGGTGAACGAGAGATCGGGAAATCGAGAGATCGGGAGATCGAGAGATCGAGAGATCGGGAGATCGAGAGATCGATAGATCGGGAGATCGAGAGATCGGGCGAACGAGAGATCGAGAGTTCGGGAGTTCGGGAGTTCGAGAGATCGGTAGATCGAGAGATCGGGCGATCGATAGATCGTCAGCCAACACGCGGGGCATGTCCCCTATAAATGCAGTGACTTCCGTTGGCGAGAGGAAATTCGGAATTGGAGGGGGACGGGAAAGGATGTAGTGTATATTGAAAAACATCAGCCGTAAGTCGATTCCACATACGAACGGTTCGGGCGAAATAGGAATTCTCTTTACAATGCATTGTGCGGTCCGCTGGCCAATCAATTACAAACGGGTGTGAGTTCCTAGTATCCCTGACATACATCCTTTCATCAGGAACAAGAAGACGAATATCAGACTAGCACACACCATAAAAGCACCGATAGAACAGCGCCAAACAACCCACATTGCGACGATGATGAAGGGAGCCAATAGAGTTGGATACCTCAATCAACGCCATCGCTCTCCTTTGTACATGGTCCAGTAGCTCCAGGGATGACTTTGAAGTACCAGCCCATGAGAGTGGATTGTGTTAGCCTTTCGACATCCTTCTTTAATTTGGCCCAGATCGGTCCAGATTTGAATATAGCTGTCATATAGACCAATCTCTCGATTTTAGGTTTTGGGCCCATAAAAGGCGCATTTATTGTCCGATTTTACTGAAATTTGGGGCAGTGGGTTGTGTTGGGCCACTCAACATTCTTCATCAGATCGGTTCAGATTTGGATATAGCTGACATATAGACTGATTTTTCGATTTTTGGTTTTGGACCCATAAAAAGGGCATTTATTGTTCGATGTAGCCGAAATTTGGGACAGTGAGTTGCGTGAGGGCCTTCAATATCCTTCTTTAATTTGGTCCAGATCGGTCCAGATTTAGATATAGCTGCCATATAGACTGATTTCTCGATTTAAGGTCTTGGTCCCATAAAAGGCGCATTTATTGTCCGATTTCGCGGAAATTCGGGGCAGTGGGTTATGTTAGGCTACTCGACATCCTTCATCAATTTGGACTCTCACTCAGATCGGTTCAGATTTGGATATAGCTGCCATATAGACCGATATTTCGGTTTTAGGGTTTGGGTCCATAAAAACGCCTTTATTGCCCGATGTCGCCGTAATTTGGGACTGTGAGTTGTGTTGTTGTCTTCCTTCATTTTGGCTTAGATTGGTCCAGATTTGAATATTGATGTCATATAGACCGATCTCTCGATTTAAAGTCTTGGCCCCATAAACGGCGTATATATAATCCGATTTCGCTGAAATTTGACACAGTGACTTATGTTAGCCTTTTCGACACCCGTGCCGTGTATGGTTCAGATCGGTCTATATTTTCATATAGCTACCAAAAACACCAATATTTTGTTCTACAAAATCGAACAATGACTGGTACTTTTTAGACCATTCAATGTCAGTGTCGAATTTGGTCCAAATCGGACCATATTTCGATATAGCAGCTGTGGAGCATAGATTATGTATGTTTCACCAAATTATGGTGAAAGGTGGTTCACAAATATACCCGAAGTGGTGGGTATCCAAAGTTCGGCCCGGCCGTACTTAACGCCTTTTACTTGTTCGAGTTTACTTTTTATACCCACCACCATACGATGGGGGTATACTAATCGAGTCATTCCGTTTGTTACACCTCGAAATATTCATCTAAGACCCCATATTGTATATAAATTCTCTTTCGTCTTAACGCTCTGAGTCAATTTAGCCATGTCTGTCCGTCCGTCCGTTCGTCTGTCGAAATCACGATAGCGGTCGAATGCGTAAAGCTAGCCGCTTGCAATTTTGTTGGTGTTTGTTGTTGTAGCCACATTTTCATATGGAGGTAGCGATCCTCGTCAAGCTCCTGTAAGTAAGCAAGCTTGTTCCGGTCCAAATGACGGATCGCCGCGCGATCAGGATGGCCATTGGTTATTTAAAGGCCGCAATAACTCGCCTTGTTAGCCAGTGCCGCCCGGCCTCTCACTGAGACTCTCTGCTAGATACCGTTGATTGTCCGCGACTGCCGTTGCAGCTACTCTGTATGTAGCATTTCACTATCCGCAACTTGTGAACGGATAGTTTGCAGCGAAGCAACTCAATGACAGGTTATTTAAAGGCGACAATAACATGCCTTGTCATATTGAACATCATAGACACTCAGTATTTGTTCAAGAGCCAGTGCCGCCCGGCATCTCCTTGAGACTCTCTGCTAGATACCGCTGATTGTCCGCGACTGCCATTGCAGCAACTCCGTATGTAGCATTTCACTATCCGCAACCTATGAACGCTCCCGGTAGTATGCAGCTAAGCTTCTCAATGACTGCAATGAGCACCACACAAATTGGAGCTCAATCTGCCTGTCTGTGTAGTGTTCACATCTATTCAGTGGCGGGATTAATGTAGCTCGTTGGGGATTGCAAAGGGGCTATATCGGTTCAGATTTGGATATAGCTCCCCTATAAATATTGGGTTGCCCAAAAAGTAATTGCGGATTTTTTAAAAGAAAGTAAATGCATTTTTAAAAAAACCTAGAATGAACTTTATTCAAATATACTTTTTTACACTTTTTTTCTAAAGCAAGCTAAAAATAACAGCTGATAACTGACAGAAGAAAGAATGCAATTACAGAGTCACAAGCTGTGAAAAAATTTGTCAACGCCGACTATATCAAAAATCCGCAATTACTTTTTGGGCAACCCAAATCTGCCGATTTGACTTCTTGAGCCCCTGGAAGCCGCAATTTTCATCCGATTTGGCTGAACATGTGGAACATGTGGCGTTCTGTTATGACTCCTAACAACTGTGCCAAGTACGGTCCAAATCGGTTTATAACCTGATGTAGCTTCCATATAAACGGATCTCTCGATTGGACTACTTGAGCCCTTACAAGCCTTAGGTTGAAAAGAGGGTGAGAATATTGATACGCCTCATGCCACTATGGCTAAACACCTAAGCCAGTAGTCGGCTTGTTGTGCGCTCTATATAATAACAAGTAAAAGCGTGCTAAGTTCGGCCGGGCCGAATTTTGGAAATGCACCACCAAGAATTCTTCTAAAATATGGGAGAATCCTTGGTGGTGCTTTTCCAAGATTCGGCCCGGCCGAACTTAGCACGCTTTTACTTGTTATGGCTTAGGTGTATAGCCATAGTGGCATGAGGCGTATCAATATTATTGGGTTGCCCAAAAAGTAATTGCGGATTTTTTAAAAGAAAGTAAATGCATTTTTAATAAAACTTAGAATGAACTTTAATCAAATATACTTTTTTTACACTTTTTTTCTAAAGCAAGCTAAAAGTAACAGCTGATAACTGACAGAAGAAAGAATGCAATTACAGAGTCACAAGCTGTGAAAAAATTTGTCAACGCCGACTATATGAAAAATCCGCAATTACTTTTTGGGCAACCCAATATCACCCTCTTTTCAACTCAACCTTACCTGAATCCTATGGATGTTTATCAGAATTTCCATGAGTTCACGAGCAATATGTTAGTCCTTCGTTTTGATCATGCCCTCAGTCACCGCATCGTTCATTGCCTAACTTTCTTTTATAGGATTACATAGATCTCACATCACATCCCTACAAGACAGGCTACCAGAACAAAGTGAATTGAATAAAACACATCTATTGTATTAACTTTCACAAAACCAATTGATTGTTTTGTTTTTTGTGCTACGATTTCATATGTTGACACACTTCGACCAGCTCCTCCTGCAGGCATCTAATACAATAATGCTATATGCGGCGTAACGAGTTCAATAGGACTCCCCAAATGTATTTTGGATGGAGAAAAGCAGCAGTAATAGATGAAAGAAAAAATTTACACATAAAACCTTGAACATTCTGGGGTTGAGGTCTTACACATTCCATCGAGCGAAGGACTCAAAGAAGTAGTCCCTACAAACATAAAGCAATATGCAAGCATATAACTTAGTTTATGTATGTGTTGGTGGTGTGTGGTGGTGTTTTGGTGGTGTGTATGTTTAGATGTCTTGCAAACTAACAAGTTGTCGTCCTGACTATGTTAATCATGAAAATTGCCAATTATAACTGGGAATACAAATGGGACCTGCTCATGTTGGAGGGGAGGGCATTGATATTCATGTGTTATTCACTACACTGCCACTAATTTGAGGGAGGGGGGAAAAAAATTGAATAAGTGACTTATGGAGATTTTTGATGGTAAATTTTGGGTAAAAATCTTTTCCTTTTAATTAGCAGCTAGATGAAATAGGAGAGACATACACAATATGCACGAAGAAAGATGTCTTCTTTCACAACATTGTTGTTGCAAAGCCAGTGCTCTCAAGGGAGACATCATTAGAAAGTATGACGAAAATATTTGATTCCTCTTTTTTTTCCGAAAACAATTGATTCCAAACCGATTAGAATGTCCTTTATGGAAATTTTCACATGAACTCCTTTCATATGTAGTAAGCCACCGCACAAGAATTTTTCGTGGTTAAGTGCCAATAAATGAATGGCATATTGAATATTTTCCTTTAACGACAACTTTGAAAGTTTTGTTTGACAAGGAGGAGGATGATGAAACTGCGTTGCTCTAGGAAATGGCTGTTGCTTTTGACATCCGCTTGTGAATTGTTACGGTAGCTATGGCAATGCAACCATTTTTTTTTGCCATTTTTATCGATGCTGATTGAGAGGATCTGTCAGACGTGAGTGCCCCTTTATGTTTCTTTGCTGGTATACTAAATGAGTTTTTGAGTTCACAATAAAATTGTAATAAACTCAAGGTATGTGAGTGGTAGAGCACGTGCACTCCATTGCTTCGCTTCAATTGGAACCAAATTTCTTTGAAGATTGAGTGCGTGTGGTACTTTTATGGTTTCTAATTAAATAGGGAAACCAACAAAAATACAGCCAGATTTGAATAGAAAATATCATAAAAGTGTGCCATAAAAATCAAAGGAATTTTATTGTGGCTAACTCTTTTAGCGAAAAGGAAATTGAATGGAAAAAATATCAAAAGCAAATAAAAACGTGATATGTTCGGCCGGAACATTCAAATCGGACAACAATTGCGGTATCTAGAGGTTCAAAATGTCAAATCGGAAGATCGGCTTATATGGGAGCTATATCAGCTTATACAGGGTGCGATAGAGAAACTTACTTATTTTAAAGGTCAATCAGAACAATAGTATATCCATTATTTATTTTAATTCTTTTTTATTTGAGATAACAATATGCCTTTTTTTCATGCAGTCTTCAAAATGACATCGTGTGGCGAGTCCAAATGCGCATACACTGTAGAATATCAATCGGTATGTTGGCAATTCGAGCTCTACGACTCCGGAGGGCCAATAGTCCGAGCTTTTCGCAGCGCAAAATGAATTGACGCAACTATTGACTGAGTGTCCATCATGACAGGTCACCGTCTGATGGGAAATCATGCTAACAGACTGAAGGTTGCCAGTAACGACTTTTGCCGAAGCTGTACGGACGACGAGGAAGAAGAAACTATAAAACATCTGCTATGTGTGTGTCCTGCGTTGGCAGTCAGAAGGAATTCCACTTTCTTTGAGAACCTGTCTGATTTAGCGGATGTGAACATTCCCAAGTTGTTGGGCTTTTTAAAGCCATCTGGATTGTTCAACGGCAAACAATCCAGATCGGGTTTAAGGCGATCTGGATTGTTCTCCTTTTCCTGTGGTATCACAATGAACGAAAATTTCTATGTGAGTCTGATGGCAGACGGCCACATTAGCCTAACCTAACCTAACTATTGAATGAACCGACACATATTTCGTGAATGTAAGGACACCTTTACAATATTTTTAACCACTTCCTAACTTATCACCCCGAAAAGTATGAAGTTAATAATCTTTCATCTCTTGGTAGCTCCGATCACTGCATTAGATTAGATTTGATTATACCCTCCACCATAGGATGGGGTATACTAATTTTGTCATTCTGTTTGTAACTACTCGAAATATTCGTCTAAGACCCCATAAAGTATATATATTCTTGATCGTCGTGACATTTTATGTCGATCTAGCCATGTCCGTCCGTCTGTCCGTCCGTCTGTCCGGATGTCGAAAGCACGCTAACTTTCTAAGGAGTAAAGCTAGCCGTTTGAAATTTTGCACGAATACTTCTTATTAGTGCAGGTCGGTTGGAATTGTAATGGGCCATATCGGTCCATGTTTTGATATAGCTGCCATATAAACCGATCTTGGGTCTTGAATTCTTGAGCCTCTAGAGGGCGCAATTCTTATCCGATTGGAATGAAATTTTTCACGACGTGTTTTATTATGATATCCAATAATTGTGCCAAGTATGGTTCAAATCGGTTCATGACTTGATATAGCTGTCATATAAACGGATCTGGGGTCTTGACATCTTGAGCCTCTAGAGTGCGCAATTCTTATCCGATTGGAATGAAATTTTGCACGACGTGTCTTATTATGATATCCAATAATTGTGCCTAGTATGGTTCAAATCGGTTCATAACCTGACATAGTTGTCATATAAACAGATCTGGGGACTTGACTTCTTGAGCTTCTAGAGGGCGCAATTCCTATCCGATTTGGCTAAAATTTTGCAAGATTTATTTTATTCTTACTTTCAACAACTAAGTCAAATAAGGTTCAAATCGGTTCATAACCTGATATAGCAGCCATATAAACCGATCTGGGATCTTGACCTCTTGAGCCTCTAGAGGTCACAATTATTATCCGATTTGCCTGAAATTTTGTACGACGTATCCTCTCATGACCATCAATATACGAGTTTATTATGGTCTGAATCGGTCTATAGCCTGATACAGCTCCCATATAAATCGATCTCTCTTTTTTACTTCTTGAGCCCCCAAAGGGCGCAATTCTTATTCGAATTGGCTGACATTTTACACAGGTCTCCAACATATAATTCAATTGTGGTCCGAACCGGACCTTATTTTGCAAGATTTGCTCTAATTGCAGAGCAAATCTTTTCTTTAAGCCTTTTTTTGCCTAAGAAGAGATGCCGGGAAAAGAACTTGACAAATGCGATCCATGGTGGAGGGTATAAAAGATTCGGCACGGCCGAACTTAGCACGCTTTTACTTTTTTACTTGTCATACCCTCCACCACTACTGTGGTACAGGGTATTATAACTTAGTGTATTTGTTTGTAACTCCTGAAAGGAAGAGAAATAGATCCATTGATAAGTATACCGAATCAATTTACAAAGCCTTTTGAAATTGGAATAAATCGGTTCAGATTTGGATATACCTCCCATATATGTTCGTCCGTTTTGCAGTAATACTGCAATAAAATGGTAATTTGTTAACCGATTCTCTCAAAATTAGTCAGGAAGGATTTTCTTATGACTCTCGAGAATACTGGTGAATTTCATGGATATCGGTTTAGATTTAAATATAGCTCCCATATATATGTTCGTCTGATTTCCAGAATTACAGCAATAAAATGGTAATTTTTTAACCAATTCTCTTGGAATTTGGTAGGAAGGATTTTCTTGCGACTCTCAATATTGCTGGTGAATTTCATAGAAATTGGTTCAGATTTGGATATAGCTCCTATATATCTATATCGCCCGAGCCACTGCTATCGCATATATTGACCAATCTTCCCAAATTTGTATTTCTGAACACAACGCAACACCGCCCAGGACTGTCTCAGATCTCCCAACGAGATGGCCGAACAAAATACACCTGTTTTGGGTGCCGGGCCACAGAGTTATCCCAGGGAATTGTAAGGCTGATGAACTTGCGAGACTAGGAACTACACTACACATTCCAGGGAAACTGAAATCTGTGAGTATGCCTCTAGCGATATGTAAGCAGAGCTTTTTGGGATCAGGCCTGAAGGGCAACGAATGATAGATGGTCACAAAGTGGGGGTTGTGGGTACTCCAAAACTGTGTGGCCTAATCTAGACTCGAAGACCGCTACCGTTTTGCTGTCATTGGCAAGAACAGACGTCTCCGTCATTGTGACCGGAAAACATGCTGACAGATTGAAGGTTACCAGTAACGACTTAGGACATCGAAGATGAATTGACTATAGAACACCTTCTGTGTGTGTGTGTAGTGTTTAGGTTCTCATTTCTTTGAGATCCTGCCTGATTTAGCGGATGTGAACATTTGCAAGTTTTTGGGCTTTTTAAAGCGATCTGGATGGTTCAATAGTAGGAACTAGAAGACATCATCCTTCTTCTGTTCCTGTGGTATCACAATGAACGAAAATGTCTAAGTGAGTCTGGTGGTAGACTGACACTTAAACCTTACTAGTTTCATTTGTCTACTTTACGCCTATCCAAATTTCATTAGAATACCTCTTTCCTAACTCGAGCAAACTCTATTCTTGGGTATTTTTCCACCCATTCGCCGTTAATGGGTAAAGACTTTTATTTTTTTTATTTTCCAAACTGTTGGCCATTTCACAGTTATTGGCCTCGGAGAGTGTAAATTTTCAATGTATCCTTTAAATTAATTGAGCCATAACTCACTAGCGTTTCTATGGACTCCTTCTTCCCCTATAATTCAAACAATTGGTATAAATCTCTCCGTCACATTTTAAAATTTATGATACATTCTGGAACTCTCTTAAATCGCCTTCCTTTGATTTCTTCAGAAAATTGCCATTTAAATTTACGTATAAATGTGTTTTCCTAAAATATTGTTGAAATGTCCGCTTTGTTTCTTCAGACTATTGCCCATTTTCAAAGATATGCCACTCGAGGAAGATTCATTTGAATGAATAATGACCATATTCCTCTGCTATCCATTAAACATTGATTTCGACCATAATAGCCTGAACCCAATCTAATGATCAAAATCACACTGCATTGCATGTTGCGAGTTAGGAGGGCATAATGCTGACAATTCCGATAATGATAATGTCCTTGGATTATTTCCTAATGCTAATAAAGTCAGATTATCACCACTACATGTGCATCCAATGGAAAGTGTGTGTGTGTGAGTGTGTGTGAAGAATTGTCTCCCCTAGGGTTTTCCATAACACCGTGTCCATTGATAAAGTATCACCTCAAGTCAATGTAGAGCAGCAAGAACATCAACGCCAACAGTATCGCAATGTCCATGGGGCATTGACGACCCAATACAGCGATGTATTTTCCACTTCTTTGCTTTCAGGCATTCACAAACTTATGGGGAAATGTATGGTTATCTCTTTGAGACGCTTGCAAAGGATTCATTTGGAATTTGCCTGAATTCGTTTCTTTAATGCTTAATTGTGTGAGGGAATCGATGAACGAGGAAAAAAAAACGCATTCATAAGATTTAAGCGGATTTACATTTGCCTTGGTGGCTTTATCGATAAGTATATATTGTACATTTCTTGTTGTTGTTGTCATCAATTTACTTGATTCGATTTCGGTTGGCAATTTTCGATAATGGGATGATGAATCAGAGGCGAGCTGGTGAAGTGAATTTTTGTGTGTCTCGTGACTCAGGAGATAAACAAAACTATTTTTTTCTCATTGAGTATGAAACCAGTAAGGAAGGGCATAAGTCGGGCAGTGCCGACTGTATAATACCCTACACCTACCCTATAAATACAATGTGGGACCTATATCCAATTCTGCACCAATTTTGATGAACCTCGGCGAGCAAATATGTTCAAGCTGTAAAAACTACGGTTGACAAATGACAACATTATGGCAAATTACCCAAAATCTGACGAACATATATATGGGCACTATATCTACTTCTGAACCGATTTTGAGCAAACTTCTCAGATAATGTGGTAGTCGTCGAGGAAAACGTTGTGCAAAATTTTGGCAAGATTGGCCAAACAATGCGCTTGCAGTGGCTCTTGGGGTGAAAATCTGGCCATATACATATATGACAGCTATATCTAAATCTGGACCGATTTCTTTGAAATTCACCAGTTATATTGAGAGTCATAAGAAAATCCTTCATGCAAAATTTCGACAGAATCGGTTAAAAAATGAGCAATTTTTTTCCATTATTTCTCAAAATCGGACGAACATATATATAAGAGCTATACCTAAATCTGAACCGATTTCGAGAAAACTCCTCAAATACTGTGGCAGTCGTCTAGGAAAGCGTTTTGCAAAATTTTGGCAAGATCGGTCAATAAATGCGCTTGCTGTGACTCTAGAAGTTTAAGTCGGGCAATATATATATATATGAGAGCTATATCTGAATCTGAACCGATTTCCATGAAATTCGCCAGTAATATTGAGAGTCAAGAGAAAATCTCTCCTGCCAAATTTCGAGAAAATCGGTTTACAAATGACCATTTTATTGCATTATTACTGAAAATCGGACTAACATATATATGGGAGCTATATCTAAATCTGAACCGATTCTGACCACACTCTATGTATATTGTGGTAGCCGTCAAGGAAAGCGTTGTGCGTTATTTTGGCAAGATTGGTCAACAAATGTGCTTGCAGTGGCTCTAAGAGTGAAAATCGGGCGATATATATATATGGGAGCTATATCTAAATCTGAACTGATTTCCATGAAATTCACCAGTAATGTCGGGAGTAGTAAAAAAATCACTCCCGCCAAATTTCGAGAGAATCGGTTAACAAATGACCATTTTATTGCATTATTACTGAAAATCGGACGAACATATATATAGGAGCTATATCCAAATCTGAACCGATTTTTATGAAATTCACTAGTAATATCGAGAATCATAAGAAAATCCTTCCTACCCTATTTCAGGAGAATCGGTCAATAAATTACCATTTTATTGCTGTATTACTCGAAATCGGACGAACATATACATGGGAGCTATATTCAAATCTACACCGATTTCTATGAAATTTATCAGAATAATTGAGAGTCATAAGAAAATCCTTTCTGCCAAATTTCGAGTATTACTGCAAATCGGACGAACATATATATGGGAGCTATATCCAAATCTGAACCGATTTTTTCCAGTTTCAACACACTTCGTCTCTAGGCCGAAAAACATGACCACACCAAATTTTAAGACGATCAGATGAAAATTGCGACCTGTAGTTTGTTCACAAATTAACATGGACAGACGGACGGACGGACGGACAGACGGACAGACGGACGGACATAGCTAAATCGAGTCAGAAAGTGATTCTGAGTCGATCGGTATACTTATCAATGGGTCAATCTCTCTTCCTTTTGGCTGTTACAAACTAATTCACTAAGTTATAATACTGGTGAGGGACGAGCGAACAAGTAACTTCAATGAATGGACGTGTGTTTTAAAAAAGTAGCACTCACGTGCACATCACAAGTGGAAAATTACATAGTAGTGTAGTGTAAGATTTTATTTGTATTTTGTATGATTTGTGAAAGATACGATGTCCACAAGCAAAGTATGTTGAAAGCAGTAACATAAGTAGAGAAATCGAGAAGTCGATTTATAAGTGGGTTACACAAAACAAGTAAACGCGTGCTAAGTTTGGACGGGCCGAATCTTATATACCCTCCACCATGGATCGCATTTGTTTCCCAACATCTCTTCTTAGACAAAAAAGGATATAAGAACGATTTGCTCTGCTCTTAGAGCGATATCAAGATATGGTCCGGTTTGGACCACAATTAAATTATATGTTGGAGACCTGTGTAAAATGTCAGGCAATTCGAATAAAAATTGCGCCCTTTGGGGGCTCAAGAAGTAAAATAGAGAGATCGATTTATATGGGAGCTGTACCGGGCTATAGACCGATTCAGAACATAATAAACACGTATGTTGATGGTCATGAGAGAATCTGTCGTACAAAATTTCAGGCAAATCGGATAATAATTGGGACCTCTAGAGGCTCAAGAAGTCAAGATCCCACATCGGTTTATATGACAGCTATATCAGGTTATGAACCGATTTGAACCTTATCTGACACAGTTGTTGAAAGTAAGAATAAAATACGTCTTGCAAAATTTCATTCAAATCGGATAGGATTTGCGCCCTATAGAAGCTCAAGAAGTCAAGTCCCCAGATCTGTTTATATGACAGCTATATCAGGTTATGTACCGATTTGAACCATACTTGGCACAGTCGTTGGATATCATAACAAAATACTTCGTGCAAAATTTCATTGTAATCGGATAAGAATTGCGCACTCTAGGGGCTCAAGAAGTCAAGTCCCCAGATCTGTTTATATGACAGCTATATCAAGTCATGGACCGATTTGAACCATACTTTGCACAGTTATTGGATATCATAACAAAACACGTCATGCAAAATTTCATTCCAATCGGATAAGAATTGCGCACTCTAGAGGCTCAAGAAGTCAAGACCCAAGATCGGTTTATATGACAGCTATATCAGGTCATGAACCGATTTGAACCATACTTGGCACAGTTGTTGCATATCATAGCATAACACTTCGTGCAAAATTTCATTCCAATCGGATAAGAATTGCGCACTCCAGACGCTCAAGAAGTCAAGACCCAAGATCGGTTTATATGCAAGCTATATCAAAACATGGACCGATATGGGCCATTTACAATTCCAACCGACCTACACTAATAAGAAGTATTTGTGCAAAGTTTCAAGCGGCTAGCTTTACTCCTTCGGAAGTTAGCGTGCTTTCGACAGACAGACAGCCGGACGGAATATATATACTTTATGGGGTCTCAGACGAAAAAATTTTAGCCAAATTGGACAAAAATTTCGATTTGTAAGTGCTCAAGAAGTAAAATCGAGAGATTGGTTCATATTGGAGCTATATCAGGTTATAGACCGATTTCCACCGTAATCGGTACATATGTTAAAAGTCATAACAGAACACTATGTGCAAAATTTCATCCAAATTGGAGAAAAATTGCACCTCCCAAGGGGCTCAAGAAATCAAATCGGGAGATCGGTTTATATGGGAGCTATATCAGGTTATTCACCAATTCAGACCGTACTTAATACAGTTGTTGGAAGTCATATCGGAACACCGCATGCAAGATTTCAGCCAAATCGGACAAAAATTACAGCTTGTAAATGCTCAAGAAGTCAAATGGGGAGATCGGCTTACGTGGGAGCTATATCAGGTTATAGGTCGTTTTGGACCGTACTTCGAACAGCTGTTCGGACGGACATGGCAAGATCGATTCAGAACGTCGTGACGATCCCGAATATTTTACTTTATTGGGGTCTTAAACGAATATTCCAAGGTATTCTAAACGGAATGACTAGATTAGTATACCCCCATCCTATTGTGGTGGGTATAATAAGTAAAAACGATGCTAGGTTCGGCTGGGCCGAATCTTACATACCCTCCGCCATGGATCACATTTGTCAAGTTCTTTGAATGACTTTTTTTACCCTGCACCACCACTGTGGTACAGGGTAATTATAGATTTGTGCATTTGTTTGCAACGCTTAGAAGGAGAAAAGCTAGACCCATCGATAGGTATACGGATCGGCTTAGAATCACTTCCTGCCTCGATTTAGCTATGTCCGTCTGTCCGCCTGTCTGTATGTCCATGTTTCTTGTAATCAAGGTACAGGTTGCATTTGTTGTCCGATTTTCTCAAAATTTGCATAAAAGTCTTTTATTTGGTCCAAGGACAAAAAAATCGGTTCAGATTAGATATAGCTCCCATATATCTTTCATCCGATGTGCCCTTTTAAAACTGTAGAAGCACAATTTTGGTCCGATTCTTACAAAATTGGGCATGGCCGTTTTATTCAACGTCCTCATATGAGTGCAAAGTTTCATAAAAATCGGTCCAGATTAGATATAGCTCCCATATATATTTTTCATCCGATATGCCCTTTTAAAGCTGTAGGAGCCGCAATTGTGGTGCGATCTCTACCAAATTTGGCAGGAAATGTTCGTGTGGCTTCCCAATATGTGTGCAAAATGTCTTCTAAATCGATTCAGATTAGATATAGCTCCCATATATATTGGGTTGCCCAAAAAGTAATTGCGGATTTTTCATATAGTCGGCGTTGACAAATTTTTTCACAGCTTGTGACTCTGTAATTGCATTCTTTCTTCTGTCAGTTATTAGCTGTTACTTTAGCTTGCTTTAGAAAAAAAGTATATTTGATTAAAGTTCATTCTAAGTTTTATTAAAAATGCATTTACTTTCTTTTAAAAAATCCGCAATTACTTTTTGGGCAACCTAACTTTCGTCCGTTTGACCTGTAAATGCTGTAGAAGGCACAATTTGGTCAGATTTTACCAAATTTGGCACGAAGTGCTTTTTGTAACTTCCCAATATGTGTGCAAAATTTTATCATAATCAGATCAGATCTATATATAGCTCCCATGTATATCTTTCATCCGATATGTCCTTTTAAAGCTATAGTAGCCACAATTTTGGTCCCATCCTTACAAAATTTGGCATGGGTCGTTTTATTCAACGTCCTCATATGTGTGCAAAGTTTCATAAAAATCGGTCCAGATTTAGATATAGCTCCCATATATATTTTTCATCCGATATGGACTTTTAAGGTTGTATTGGGTTGCCCAAAAAGTAATTGCGGATGTTTCATATAGTCGGCGTTGACAAATTTTTTCACAGCTTGTGACTCTGTAATAGCATTCTTTCTTCAGTCAGTTATCAGCTATTACTTTTAGTTTGCTTTAGAAAAAAGTGTCAAAAAAGTATATTTGATAAAGTTCATTCTAAGTTTTATTAAAAATGAATTTACTTTCTTTTAAAAAATCCGCAATTACTTTTTGGGCAACCCAGTAGAAGCCACAATTTTGGTCCAATCTCTACAAATGGTTTAACCGATGTCCCGATTAGACCGACCTTCACTAATAAGTAGTATTTGTGCCAAATTTCAAGTACCTAGATTTACTCCTTCGCAATTTAGCGTACTCTCTACAGATGGACGGACGGACATGGCTGGATCGACTTAAAATTTGGTTGAAGTTGTATCCTGAATCCGTAGTTGAACCAGTTGAAAGTGAAGGTTTATAAAAGCGGTGAGGTTGGGGAATCATGAGACGTCTCAGCCGTTGTTGCTGAACACTTGCCTGAGGAACAATCGATCACATCGCTAAAGTCTGGCTGATGGCAGGAGACTGAAAATCCCCCAGCCACAATCGATACAGGAGGGGATGGCATCGAAATGGGACCCAACAAGCCCTGTGTGGGTGGGTCAGAAAGTTGAACAGGGCTCAAAGTGCGCGCCAGCGGGGAAGCACGGAACTCAGAAAGTACTTCGACAGGACCAGTTAGTGAAGAATCCATTGTCCCGAGGATGAGTGGTTCCACAGCTTTCTCACCTGTCCCTGGATGCATGCGGAAGCTTATCATGACAAGTTCTAACGAATATAGTGAGGATCAACTCCTGGTGGAGTCAGAAGAAGAGGCTAACACAACAGTGGTGAAAGTTCTGAATCCTGATTATGGTCCGATTTCTACAGAAAAATCTCCACCATTGTTAGGCCGCTCCGGCGGCACTAAAGGTCCTCCTGATGCCTGGAGGATTTGACGTGGTTCTTATCCAGGAACCATGGGTGTGTGGAGGAATGTTTCGTGGTCTAAGAATTCCGGAATTTTAACTTCTCAAGGGTATGGGGAATGGGAGACACAGAGCCTGTATTCTTGCAACGGATAGTCTAAATCTTTTTTCTTCTTCGGTCGCTAAGCACTGAAGATTTAGTAGTAGCCAGACTTGAAATAAACATGTCTTAAACTGGCTGGCTTCCCCATATATGGCACACGATTCAGAGATGCCGCCTTCAAATCTTAAGTCGCTGGTTGGAGCTGCTTCTGTAGGGAAGAAAAGCCTCATTGTAGGTAGTGATGCTAATACACATCACCAGATATGTGAAAGATCGGATGTCAACAAAAGGGGTGAGCGGCTTATCGTATATATTATTAGTTGCAATCTGGGGATTTATAATAAAGGGGGTAAATCAACCAGCAATTAAGGAAGCTAAGTTTTCAGGACCAGGCCCGAAGGGCAACGAATGATAGATGGGCACAAAGAGTGGGCTGTGAACATTCCAAAACTGTGTGGCCTACTCTAGACTTGAAAAGCTCTTCTGCTTTGTTGTCATTGGCTAGAGCAGACGTCTCAGTCATTGTGTCCGTCATGGCAGGTCACTGTCTAATCGGAAAACATGCTGACAGACTGAAGGTTGTCAGCAACCACTTTTGCAGAAGCTGCGGGGACATCGAAGAAGAAGAGACTTTAGAACACCTTCTATGTGTGTATCCCGCACTAGCAGTTCGAAGGAGTTCCACTTTAGGTTCTCAAGTGGATTTCCCCTCGGAATGGAAAATCCTGGCTACATCGGTGTTGGACATTATTTTGCAGCTACTTTAAAAGTTGCACTCGTAGACAGTGTTTCTTTATGTCCTTTCCTGGCATTGCTTTTAAATGATATGAATAGTATTCCTTCATCTTCATTTTTATCATCCCAATATCTGCCACAAGGATATTCTATAATTGGTTTGGGTTAAAATGTCAAAATATATTCGACTATGAATATTTATCTGTTTTCCCTTTGCAGCTGCCACAGTGCCTTCGCTCTGGGCAAAGTCGTTATTTCGCTGACGAATTTGTTTATTATGCCCCCCCAAGTTATGAACGCATTTCAATTTATTATTTTTGTTGTTTTTGCTTTTCATTTTATTGTCTATTGATGATGCCATGGCGTTTTTGCCATTTTGTAATTTTTCATATCATGGACCTACTAATCCTCTTATTTTTCAACAGCGAAATGAAGTGGAAAACTGATTTTGTGATAATGGCATTAAATTGTCTGTGATGTCATTTGGCTAAGGTGAGAGTTGTGGTGTGTCAAAAGTCTCCGAAGGCAATATTGCCTTTTATGTGATATTCTAATATCCTGAGGCGGTTATAAATCAAAGTGTTTACTCATTAGTTATAGTGTTGTTATTACTTTACCTGAGGCCAGGCTCAATATTTTAGAATGCATTTGATGGGAATAATGTGGAGGGTGTGTTGTACATATAATGAAATTTGCAGTTTGAGGGTTATGCTATGCATGCCACTACATGTAACACATAACTCGAGCAAAAGGATTTTTGACTTATTTATCTTTTTCTATGATAATATTAGAGGTCTACAAAAATATAAAATACCATAGGTTTTCAATGACTGTGCGAAGTACGGTCCAAATGGGTCTATAACCTGATATAGCTCCCATATAAACCAATCTTCCGATTTGATTTCTTGAGCCCCTGGAAGCCACAATTTTCATCCGATTTGGTCGAAATTTTTTACATAGTGTTCTGTTATGACTTCCAACAACTGTGCCAAGCATGGTCTAAATCGGTCTATAACCTGATATAGCTGCTATTTAAACCGATTTCCCGATTAGATTTCGTGAGCTTCTAGAGGACGCAATTCTCATCCGATTTATCTGAAATTTTGCACATATAAGTTTGGTGTGACTTCCAACAATAGTGCCAAGAATTGCCCAATTCGTTCATATCCTGATATAGCCGTCATATACACCCATCTCCCAATTTGACTTTCTAAGCTTCTTGAGGGCGAAATTATTACTTAATTTGCTGAAATTTTGGATTTTTTTATGACTTGTATGACATGATAAGTACGGTCCCTATCGGTCAATAACTTAATATAACTCATATATATTTGAACAAGTATAAAGGCATTAAGTTCAACCGGATCGAACTTTGAATACCCTCTTCCTCGGTTACATATTTTAACTACTTTACGTCATAATACGGTGAAAAATTTATCACATATGATCTTGCCCATACTCGGGACGAATGTCGATGGGCCTAACAGAACTCATTGTGGTAAATCTCGATGAAATCGGCTACTAAATTCACATTTATGGGTCTAAAACCTTAAATTGGAAGATCAGTATATTTGACAGCTACATCCAAATCTAGAGCGTTCGAGCCGTGTTGAACAGGGTTGACGGGGAGCCGGACATTACTTTACTCAACTTAAGTTATTTAAAATTTGAGCAGAATCGGACAATAAATACGCCTGTTAAGGGCCCAAGACCTTAAATTGAGGGATCGGCCTATATGGCAGTTATATCAAAATGTGGACCGATCTTAACCATACTCGGTACGAATATCTAGGGGCCTAACACAACACGTTGTGCTTAATTTCAGCAAAATCGGTTACCTTTTATGGGTCTAAAACCTTACATTGAAAGATAGGTATATATGGCAGTTATATCCAAATCTGGACCGATCTGAGCAGTATTAAACAGGGATATCGAGGAGCCTAACACAACACGCTATATCAAATTTCTGGACCGATCTTGGCCAAAAAAAAAACAAAAATTTCGAGGGGCCTCATATAACTTACTGTACCAAATTTCAGCGAAATCGGACAATATATGCCCCTTTTATAGGGCCAAGGCACGAGAGATCGTGCTATATGACAGATATATCCAAATCTGGACCGATCTGAGCCGTATTAAACAAGGATGTCGAGAGGCTTAACGCAAATCACTGTCCCGAATTTCAACGAAATCAGGTAATAAATGTGCCTTTTATGGGCCTAAGACCTTAAACCGGCAGATCGGTATATATGGGGGCTATATCAAGATATAGTCCGATATAGCCCATCTTCGAACTTAACCTGCTTATGGACTAAAAAAGACTCTGTGCAAATTTTCAGCTCAATATATCCCTGGTACAGGGTATTATAACTTTGTGCATTTGTTTGCAACGCTTAGATAGAGAAGAGCTAGACCCATTGATAAGTATACCGATGGGCTTAGAATCCCTTCCTGATTCGATTTAACTATGTCCGTCTATCCGTCCGCCTGTCCATGTATACTTGTGATCAAGTTACAGGTCGCATTAATTGCCCGATTGTCATGAAATTTTGCACAATTTTTTTTTGTCCCAAGGACGAAGGCTATTGATTTGGAACGAAATCGGTTCAGATTTAGGTATAGCTCCCATATATATCTTTCATCTGATATGGCCTTTAAAGGCTGTATAAGGCACAATTTTGCTCCTATCTTCACAAAATTTGGCATGGGGTGTTTTATTCAATGTCCTCATACGTGTGCAAAATTTTATAACAATCGGTTCAGATTTAGATATAGCTCGCATATATATCTTTCATCCGATATGGACTTTTAAGGCTGTAGAAACCACAATTTTGGTCCGGTCTTTACAAAATTTGGCATGGGTTGTTTTATTCAACATCCTCATATGTGTGCGAAATTTCGCCAAAATCGGTACAGATTTAAATATAGCTCCCTTATATATTTTTCATCCGATATGGACTTTTAAGGCATTAGAAGCCACAATTTTGGTCCAATCTTTACAAAATTTGGAATGGGTTGTTTTATTCAATGTCCTCATATGTGTGCAAAATTTCGCCAAAATCGGTATCGATTTAATTATAGCTCTCATATATATCATTCATCCGATATTGCCTTTAAAGGCTGTAGAAGGCACAATATAGCTCCGATCTTTACAAAATTTGGTATGGGGTATTTTATTCAATGTTCTCATACATGTGCAAAATTTCATAAAAATCGGTTTAGATTTAGATATAGCTCCCACATATATCTTTCATCCGATATGGACTTTTAAAGCTGTAGAAGCCACAATTTTGGTTCGATCTTTACAAAATTTAAAATGGGGTGTTTAAGTCAACGTTCTCATATGTGTCCAAAATTTCATAAAAATCGGTTCAGATTTAGATATAGCTCTCATATACATCATTCATCCGATATTGCCTTTAAAGGCTGTAGAAGGCACAATATAGCTCCAATCTTTACAAAATTTGGTATGAGATATTTTATTCAATGTTCTCATATGTGTGCAAAATTTCATCAAAATCGGTTTAGATTTAGATATAGCTCCCGCATATATCTTTCATCCGATATGGACTTTTAAGGCTGTAGAAGCCACAATTTTGATCCGATTTTTACGAAATTTGGCACGGGGTGGTTAATTTGACATCTTCATATGTGTGCAAAATTTCATAAAAATCGGTTCAGACTTAGATATACCTCCCACATATATCTTTTATCCGATTTTGATTTTAAAGGCTGTAGTAAACACAATTTTGGCCCGATTTCTACAAAATTTTGCGTGAGTTGTTTTATTTAAAGTCCCAATGCGAGTGCAACATTTCATTGAAATCGGTCCTGATTTAGATATAGCTCCAATGTATATATTTTATCCGATATGGACTTTTAATGCAGTAAGAGCCACAATTTCGGTCACATCTCTACAATAAAGGGCGTGTGATGTTCTATTTGACGTCCTAGTAAGTGTCACAGGTTTCGATACAACTTCCATATAATCTTTTATCCTATATGGTCTTTTAAGAATGTGGAAATCCAAATTTGTTGTCCTGTCGTAGGAAAATCTTACAAGGTTCTATTTGATATTTCAATAGGTATACAAATTAAAGTCTGACTAGATTTTAAGATAAGTTCTCCATATAAAAAGTACTACGCACACCAGGTGGTGTAGGGTATTATATAGTCGGCTCCGCCCGACTTTTGCGTTTCCTTACTGTACAGCAGTAGTGGTGTAGCTCACCCACTTCTTCAGGGGGAGCTACACCACTACTGCTGTACAGGGTATTATAACTTAGCGAATTTATTTGCAACACCCAGAAGAAAGATTGATAGACCCATTGATGAGTAAACCGATCGACTGTAAATCACTTTCTGATTCGATTTAGTTATGTCCGTCTGTCTGTCCGTACAGGTCGGTTCAGATTTAGTTTTGACGACTTAGTCTGCATACCCAATGTGGTGTAGGGTATCAAAAGGTCGGCTTCCCCGACTTTAGCCCGTCCTTACTTGCTCCATATATGTTGGCAATGTACCGCCAGTAAATTCATGTAAATATTAGTCAAGTCATTGATTCGAAAACGCGTTTTTTTTCTGAAATGGGTTAAAAATATCGCTGGGACAGTGGTCGTATGTATTCCCTCTCATGAAGAGCAGAAAAACTGTTTAAATATTCGGCTGTTTATAAATCCCCAGCCAAACTCATGGCTGGGGATTTATAAACAGCCGGATATTTAAGTGCGTCGCCTATTGGCGTTGTAGTGCCACTTCTTCAGGGGGAGCTACACACTCAATTCCTCTACCTTGTGTATTGGTCTTGGGAATCCCTATAGGGAGATTGGCTTCTCGCATTTGTTGGCTTGTGACATTAGCATCTTCAGTGTCCACCCCACGAGTTGTCTTGCTTGATTTTGGGTATCTTAATGCAAAAACGAGGCGTATAAGTATACTCTACATACACACGCTACAAATTTTGTTATATTTTTTAGCATGTGCGCTCATACTTTCAAATGGCTCTCCCCCGAGTATCATATTGTTCTGATTGGGGTACTTGTCTGCTACTACTATGGCATCTTAGAAAATCTTAGCTAAGAGGGGTCTTTTGTGCATTCAAGTATGCTGTCATAAAAAAATTTAAATAAATGCTTTACAGTGAGATGACAACTTTATGTTCTTACTGCCATAAACAATGGCAACGACCACAATACAAAATTGAGATGTTAAAATGAAAAATTCTTTTAATTATTACAAATTCTTCTGAAATTACAAACTTGGCATTTAAATCATCTTTTCACAAAATGATAAATTGCACACTTGTCCTTTGGAAAAAATCATGCATAAATAATTGCTATTTACATTTGGCAAAAATATCACATTTTTTAATTTATTTCTCTCTCTCTCTCTCTCTCTGTGTGCCTTTTTTCAGTTTCTGTTGTCCCTGAAATTCTGCCAACAAATGAAATTAAATTCTTTGAGCTCAATTTTGTATGTCTCATGACCGTGGCTGGGGGATGAACCCAAACTAATTGGGACAAATGCTACGGCAAACCTCTTAAGATGATTGATTTTTATTGACCTTTCCACATATAAGCACAAAGAAATGTTAAGCTATGGCACGTTCTGGCACAGAAGCATGCGTGTGTATCTGTGTGTGTGTGACCTTTTAAGTATTTGCATATGTGTGCCTTGAACTTGTATACATGTATGGGTGTGTTGGTGCTTTGGCTTCTTTTCTTTTCCTATTTGGACTTGCAAACGGACGTGTTTCAAGTTTCAAAGAATTTTAGCACATATTCCATTTGGGGATTAAATAGCTTTGCCAAAGACAAGAAAAAAACGCTCTTGCCTCTTATCCGGCAAGATTTTAGCTGGAAATACTCATATCACACTTTCGTGACTAAGGAAATGTTTGGTAGCACCTTAGTCTATTTATACGGTACACCACTACTGTGATAGAGGGTATTATAAATTAGTCCATTTGTTTGTAACTCACAAAAGGAAGAGGAATAGAGCCACTGGTAAGTATACCGATTGCCACGGATTCTCTATCTGATTCGATTAAGCTATGCCCGTCTGTCTGTCCGTCCGCCTGTCTCTCCATGCTAATTGTTGCACAAGGTATAGTATGTTGCAATTTTCATCCCGAAACTAGGCATCATTTTCATATTCTTCTCCCCAATACCTTACACTTAGCGCCGAAAATATATCAGCATTGTGCTCAACTCTCAAATATAATTTATTTGAACCCCATATTGCCATTGGCCGCAAAATTGGATTCGTTTTCTAATCTCAAATACCTTTCATTTAAACCCCTTATTGTGGTATGGGCCCTAAAAACTATCCATATCGAGATCCACTCTCTTTAAGACCCAAATTGTCATGGTGAGCAAATATGCCCTATTTGGTGGTTGTTAAGGGGGTGCGACTTCCCCTAGACAGTTGGTTCCGAATTTGAACCCCATATTTCCATAGTCGGCAAACATGACCGGTTTGGGGAGTGTTTTGGAAGATGGGGCACCCACTCAGTGTTTGGGGTTGGGGTGGTCCCCCTGACACTTTGTTCGTCAATTGGATATCAGATACGTTTTCTTATCCTATATGTTTTTCATTTGAGTCCCATATTGTAGTGATTGGTCTAAATATATATTTGGTAGGTTTTGGGGGTGAGGCGGCTCCCCTAGGTACCCCAACCAAAATTTGGATGCCACATTTTAATTTTTAGAGGGCACACAAAATTTCACACAATCCATCACCGAGATCTGGCGTTTCTAAAATTTAGGGTAAGGGGTAGGGTAGGGGTAGGGTATGTTAAAGGTCATGGGAGAAGCCGTTGCAAAAAAATTCATCGAAATTGGATAATAATTGCGCATTCGAGAGGCTCAAGAAGTCAAAATCCCCGATCTGTCTATATGACAGCTAAATCAGTTTATGGACCGATTTGAACCATATTTATGTACAGTTGTTGGAAGTCATAAGAAGTCATGCTAAATTTAAGCCAAATCGGATAAGAATTGCGACCTCTAGGGGCTCAAGAATTCAACATTCAATATCGGCTTATTTGGCAGCTATAGCAGGTTATAAACCGATTTGAATCATACTTGGCATAGTAGTTGAAAGTCACAACGAAACACGTCATGCAAATTTTCAGCCAAATCGGATAAGAATTGAGCCCTCTAGTGGCTCAAGAAGTCAAGATCCAAGATCGGTTTATATGACAGCTATATCAAAATATGAACCGATTTGGCCCATTTACAATCCCAAACGACCTACACTAATAAGAAGCGTGTGTGCCAAATTTCAAGCGGCTAGATTTACTCCTTCGAAAGTTAGCATGCTTTCGACGAACGGACGGATGGATAGACGAACGGACATGGCTATTTCAACTTAAAATATCATGACAATCAACAAGTAAAAAGGCGTTAAGTTCGGCCGGGCCGAACTTTGGATACCCACCACCTCGGATATATATGTGAACCACCTTTCCTCAAAATCCGGTTCAAAATTCATACCTTATGCCCTATTGCAGCTATATCAATATATGGATTTGGACCAGATACTAATAAGAAAAAGTTATTGTTCAATTGTATATAACAAAATATTGGTCTTTTTGGTAGTTATATCTAAAAATAAACCGATCTGAATTATATACGACACGGATGTCAAAAACCTTACATAAGTCAGTGTATCAAATTTCAGTGCAATCGGATTAAAAATGCGCCTTTTATGGGGCCAAGACTTTAAATCGAGAGATCGGTTTTGATGGCAGCTATATGCAAATCTTAATCGACCTAGACCAAATTGCAGAAATATGTGGAGGGGCTTAACTTATCTCTTTGTCCTAAATTTCGGCAACATCGGACAATAAATGCGCTTTTTATGGCACCAAAACCTAAAACCGAGAGATCGGTCTATATGACAGCTATATCCAAATCTGGACCGATCTGAGCCATATTGACGGAGGATGTCGAAGGGCCTAACACAACTCACTGTCTCAAATTTCAGCAAAATCGGATAATAAATGTGGCTTTTATGGGCCTAAGACACTAAATTGGAGAATCGGTCTATATGGCAGCTATATCCAAATCTGAACCGATCTGAGCCATATTGACGGACGATGTCGAAGGGTCTAACACAACTCACTGTCCCAAATTTCAGCAAAATCGGATAATAAATGTGGCTTTTATGGGCCTATGACCCTAAATCGGAGGATCGGTCTATATGACAGCTATATCCAAATCTGAACCGATCTGTATCATATTGCAGAAGTATGTCGAAGGGCCTAACACAACTCACTGCCCCAAATTTCAGCAGAATCGGGTAATAAACGTAGCTTTTATGGGCCTATGACCCTAAATCGGAGGATCGGTCTATATGGCAGCTATATCCAAATCTGAACCGATCTAGGCCATATTGACGGAGGATGTCGAAGGGCCTAACACAACTCACTGTCTCAAATTTCAGCGAAATCGGATAATAAATGTGGCTTTTATGGACCTAAGACCCTAAATCGGAGGATCGGTCTATATGGCAGCTATATCTAAATCTGTACCGATCTGAGCAAAATTGACGGAGGATGTCCAAGGGCCTAATACAACTCACTGTCTCAAATTTCAGCAAAATCGGATAATAAATGTGGCTTTTATTGGCCTAAGACCCTAAATCGACGGATCGGTCTATATGGGGGCTATATCAAGATATAGTCCGATATAGCCCATCTTCGAACTTAACCTGCTTATGGACAAAAAAAGAATCTGTGCAAAATTTCAGCTCAATATCTCTGTTTTTGAAGACTGTAGCGTGATTTCAACAGACAGACGGACAGACGGACGGACATGTCTAGATCGTCTTAGATTTTTACGCTGATCAAGAATATATATACTTTATAGGGTCGGAAATGGATATTTCGATGTGTTGCAAACGGAATGACAAAATGAATATACCCCCATCCGTCGGTGGTGGGTTTATACGCTTAATGGGCTCTTAGATGAATATTTCTAGAAGAATTCAAACAGAATGACGAAATAAATATACCTCCATCCTACGGTGGAGGGTAAAGGAGTGCGTATGGGGTATTATAACTTTGTGCATTTGTTTGCAACGCTAAGAAGGAGAAGAGCTAGACCCATCGATAAGTATACCGATCAGATCAGAATCATTTGCTGATTTTATATAGCTATGTCCGTCTGTCTGTCTGTCTATCCAAGTGTTCTTGTAGTCAAGGTACAAGTCGCATTTGTTGTCCGATTTTCATAAAATTTTACATAAGACTCTTTTTTTGGTCTAAGGACGAACGCTAGTGATTTTGAAAAAAAATTGGTTTAAAATCGGGTCACATTTAGTTATATCCCCATATATATCTTTCAGCCTATATGGCATTTTAAGACTGTAAAAGCCACAGTTTTGGTCCGATTTTTATATGATTATGCGTGATGTGTTTTATGTATGTTTTTTATCTGATTTGCACCATCCAGAACCTTGAAATTTTGCACATCATCTCGATTCCATCTCAGCTCTAATCATTTCAAATTTCAAAGAATTATCTCATATATTATCTGGCATATATTTTACTATTTTTTTTTCGATCTTATCCCACTGTAGTATTTATTATTCCCTAAGTCATAAAGAACTGAAAAAATGAACTTGAAAACCTGTAGGGAAACATTCCACTTAGATTTGGCTAAAATTATGTACACGGTGCTCTCTTATGAGATTCTAACATCCATGCCGAGTCTTGTTCCTTCATATCTTACAATTTGAGTACTTGATCCACCATCACAGTTTGCTCCTGTTCCTTAATGAAATGTTCATAGACAAATTTGCATTTGATCACACACATAGCGACTTTTTTACTCATAGAGTACGAGTATAAAAAGTTAAACAATTTGAAGGGTAAAAAATATTCAGCTCGACCGGTTTATCTCTACTTACTTGCCCATCAACATATCTGAACAAATGTAGTAAACACCACAACGAAAAGGAGGCTGGCAAGCACACTGATGAACAGTCCTAGAGTACATGTTCATCAATTTTAATTTAGTGGCGTTTCCCGAGTAACAAATGGCTCTCTGGGGTGTTAAGTTGCCTTATTTGCCCTCCACCTGTATGAGCAAATAAGACAAGGTAAGCTAAAGAGAAAATCAAAATCAAAACTTTTTTAATTTCCATACAAACGCATATTCAAATCCAAATTCAATATGAAGGTGAATGTTGCCGGAGCAACATATCATATGTACACGTCAAAAAAAGTTTCTCCTTTGACTTGTTAGCAGTTTTGATTGAAATGAAAATTAAGTTGACTGTTACACGCATTTGTTTATGTCATTCACAGTTGGGTGTAATTACGCGTTCACATATTCATGTGATTCAACCAGAATGCGCCAAATACAAAATCCAAACTTGAGGTTTTATTTGCTACATGGGATTTAATAAGAATTTATATGGCAATGACATTTGTGATCCATTCGCTTGAAGCGGCTTGGTTTGGATACTGTTAATGAGCTTTCTGGTTCACCGGTTGTGAAGGTATGCATAAAGTTCGGTTGAATTTCCATGTGGCTTGAAAGTTGGTCACCTTGAGCATATCAAATTCTGAATCACTTGCCATACAGTCATTCTGATCCAAACAGCTGCTGATCCATGGGGCTTGAAAGTTGGTCACCTAAAGCATGTCAAACTTTGAATTTTGGACACATATTTGGACGTCAAATAAAATATCTCATGCTAAATCTCATAAATCTCTCTCATGCTATCTCTCATAAAGACTGTAGCTTCTACAGCATGAAAAGGTCATATCGAATGATAGATATATATCGGAGCTATTTCAAAATCTGGCCCGATTTTTATAAAATTTTGCACACGTTGTTGGATGTCAAAAAAATATGTCATAGAAAATTTCGTAAAGATCGGAACAAAATTGGCCAAATTGGCGAAAAAAATACGGCCTTCAAAATCCAGATCGGATGAAAGATATATATAGGAGTTATATTTGATCCGATATTTTTCGAAACCAATAGCATTCGTCCTTGGACCAAATGAAAGTCTTGTGCAAAATTTCATGACAATCGAACAACAAATGCGACCTGTACTTTTATCACAAGAATACATGGAGAGACAGACGGACAAAGCTACATCGAATCAGAAAGTGATTCCAAGCCGATCGGTATAATTATCAAGGGGTCTCTCTCGTCTCCTTTTTAGCATTGCAAACAAATGCACCAAGTTATAATACTCTGCACCACAATGGTGGTGTAGGGAACAAAAATAAATTTTATATAAAAAAAAACAAATAAAAAGGCGTTAAGTTCGGTCGGGCCGAACTTTGGATATCCACCACCTCGGGTATATATGTAAACCACCTTTCATCAGAATCCGGTGAAAATTGCATACCTTATGCCCCATAGCATTTATATCGAAATATGTTCCGATTTGGACAAATACTAATGAGTACAAGTCATTGTT